>NW_007034747.1:65924-73487 GCF_000164805.1 Carlito syrichta
CAGGCAATCCACTCACCTCAGCCTCCCAAAGGCGTGGGATTACAGGCTGAGCCACCGAGCCCGGCTTTGTATGTCTTTAAAAGTGTGGCCGGGCTCGGTGACTGAGCCTGTAAACCCGTGCCTAGGGAGGCTGAAGTGAGTGGATTGCCTGAGCCCGCAGGTTCGAGACCCGCCTGGCCAACTTGGCCAGACCTCATCTCTACAATAAATCAAAAATTAGCCAGGTATGGTAGTGCATGCCTGTAATTCTGGCTACTTGGAAGGCTGAGGCAGAAGGATTCCCCGGAGCCCAGCAGGTCGAGGCTGCGGTGGCCAGGAGTGGCCACTGCACTCCAGTCTGGGCGACAGAGTGAGACTCCAACTCAAAAAAAAAAAAAGTATTTTTCTTATTTTTTTGAGTTGGGGGTCTCACTATGTCACCCATGCTGGAGTGCATTGACATGATATGGCTCATTGCACCCTTGACTTCCTGGGCTCAAAAGATTCTTCCACCTCAGCCTCCCAAGTAGCTAAACTACAGGCACGCACCACCAAGCCCAGCTAAATTTTAAATTTTTCTGTAGAAATGAGGTCTCACTGTGTTGCCCAGGCTGGTCTGGAACTCCTGGGCTCAAGCA
This sequence comes from Carlito syrichta, assembly GCF_000164805.1. Classification (NCBI taxonomy): domain Eukaryota; kingdom Metazoa; phylum Chordata; class Mammalia; order Primates; family Tarsiidae; genus Carlito; species Carlito syrichta. The sequence continues at coordinate 66,542 of NW_007034747.1, forward strand.
ATCCTCCTGCCTTGGCCTCCCAAATTGCTGGGATTACAGGTGTGAGTCACTACACCCGGCCACTATCTTTTCTTTTGAATCTTTTATTTCTTTTGATATTTACTCTTAATGTTTTAACTTGATGACGTAGTAAACACTTAGCTCATTAATTTCCAGCTTTTCCTATGTTACAAGCATTTAGTTATGAATATCTTTATAAAGACAGTTTTGGTGATATCACATAAGTCTCTTTCTTGTTAAAAGACAGTTTCACTGAGGTATATTTTATATATCATAACATTTTCCCATTTTCTTTTTTTTTGAGTTGGAGTCTCACTCTATCACCCAGACTGGAGTGCAGTGGCCGCTCCCAGTCACCGCATCCTCGACCCGCTGGGCTCCGGCGATCCTTCCACCTCAGCCTTCCAAGTAGCTGGAACTACAGGTGTGCGCTACCATGCCTGGCTAATTTTTTTATTTTTTGTAGAGATGAGGTCTCGCCAAGTTGCCCAGGTGGGTCTGGAAACTGCGGGCTCAGGCAATCCACTCATCTCAGCCTCCCAAAGTGCTGGAATTACAGGCTGATCCACCAAGCCCGGCTACTTCCCCATTTTCAAGGGTACAATTTAAAAGATTTTTGGTAAATTTACCAAATGGAACAACCATGATAATAAATCAGTTTTAGAACATTTTCATGATTCCAATAAGATCTCTCTTGATCTGTGCTAATTCCCATTCCCACTGACCAACCCCAGATAGCCAGTAATCTACGTCTATCTATAAATTTGCCTTTTCTGGACATTTCACACATGTAGTTTCTTGTGTCCAGTTTCTTCACCAGCATGTGTTGAAGTTCATCCGTGTCAGGCTGTTTCCAATTTTTAGCTATTATAATTAATGTTGCCAAGAACATTTGCAGTGCAAGTCTTTGTGCAGACAGATATTTTCTCATGGATAGATATGTAGGAGTGAAATTGCTGGGGTGTACAGTAATTTTATATTTAAGACACTGCCAATAGTTTCCTCTAGTGATTGCACCATTTTATTTTATTTTTTGACAGAAATGTATGAAGGCTCCAATTTCTCCCAGTCTCCCCACATTATTTGCTAAAAAAAGTCTTATTTATTATATCCTTTTGAATGGGTGTTGGGAGCCAGCCTCAGAGGCCTTCACGTTGACAGGGTCCGGAAGGCTGAAGACCCCAGGTTGCAGGGCAACTCTGGGCAGCTATTGGCCCTGCTTCTTCTACTCATCTGGTTATAATCGCCGTTGGAATCTGGAGGGTTGGGAGATGCAAAATATAGCAGTTCATTAAAAAAATCTATTAGTAAAAACAAACAATTAGTGAAATGAACCCTCCACTTGAGTTTCTCCATCCCCACCCCTTTGGTGCTTAAACCTGCAACAATAATTAAAAACTGCGGGTAGCACTCTCCTACCCCTGAGAGCCTTGGATTAAATGTACATCATGGCTCTCATTATCTCTGTTAGGGGACTATAGATGCAAATTATAAATTTCATGTTTGGCATCATAATAGGCTTATTAGTTTTAGTTCTTTAAGTTGGTTGCTAATTGGAGAGCTTTGGGGATGTTGTTTTCATTCTGCTAGTTGTGAGGTGTTGGTGGATAATTAATGTAAGGTTGAGGTAGTGGAAGGGGCTTTGTAATTGTGTTTGGAGAAAATGAAATGTTGGGAAAGCATAAGTTGGGCATTGAGTTGTCAAAGATTTGGATGGTTATGGTTAATAGTTTGAGAAAACACATTGTGAAAAATTACATGCTTTAAAGATTCTATTAGTGGATACATTGTCACAAATTTGAGGGAAAACAGACAGTATTTCATCACGATTAGAACAATAATCAAAACAAGATGTTAAAAAAAATACTGTCTGTTCCTGTGTGGTTTATTAACCAAGAACTAATTAATCTGAGACCAAAAAGAAAAATACATCTGGGTTTGAAGGCCAAACTGTATGTAGCTACAAGTATAAAAAGAACTTGAAAAGAAAAATAAATCGGCATCTGTCCTGCACAACAACAGAGTCAGCGTCCAAGTTTTCTCCTACACCGACACCGTTCCTCCTTCAGGAAATTCTGACCTGTTGGAGCTGGATTCCAGCAAATGGGTGTGAAATAGTATCTCAATTGTAGTTTTAGTTTGCATTTCCCTGATGACACTGATCTTTTTGTGTAGTCATTAGCCATTTGTTTAACTTCCTTGGTGAAATGGCTACTCATATCTTTTGCTCATGTGGGTTGTCTATTCTGTTGAGTGATGCAAGTCATCTGTAAAACGTGTTTTATGAATATTTTTTCTTAGTCTTATTTTTTCACTTAATGCTATTCTTTGAAGCACAGAACCAGTGAATTTTTATAAGGTTCAACTTGTCAGCTTTAACATTTTATGGACCATGCTTTTGGGAGGTTATCTAAATAATCTTGGCCTAATGCAAAGTCTTTTTTTTTTTTTTTGAGATGGAGTCTCTCCCCATTGCCCAGGCTGGAGTGCAGTGGCAACTCACGGCCACCTAGCATCGACCTGCTGGGCTCCGGCAGTCCTTCCATCTCAGCCTTCCAAGTAGCTAGAACTATAGGCATGTACTACCATGCCTGGCTAATTTTAAAAAATTTTTATTGTACAGACAAGGTCTCGCCAAATTGCCCGGGCTGGTCTCGAAACTGCGGGCTCAGGCAATCCACTTGCCTTGGCCTCCCAAAGTGCTGGGATTATAAGCCACCGAGTCTGGCTAACCCAAAGTCTTAAAGGTCTTCTCTGTTTTCTTGTCAGAGTTTTGTTTTAGCCCTTGTTTAAGCCTATGATCCACTTTAAGTGAATTTTTGTGTATGGTGTGAGGTAGGCATCCGAGTTCATCTTTGTGCTTGTGGATATTCAATTGTCCCAGCACAGTTTTTTGAACAATCCTTCCCTCAGTTGCCTTGCCACTTTTTAGAAAGTCACTATAAATGTAAGTATTTATTTCTGAACTCTCAATTCTGTTCATTGATTTATGCATCTTTCCTTACACCTATACTAGCTGTCTTGAAAATTGTACTTCTAAAGTTAAGACATAGGGAAGTGGAACTACTCCATTTTGTTCTTGGTTTTCAAAATATTTTGGCTATTCTAGGTGTTTTGTTCACATATTTTTTTTTTTTTTTCCTGGTGGCTCATGCCTGTAATCCCAGCACTTTGGGAGGCTGATGTTCACATATTTTAAAAAGGTATTTTTCAAAACATTTTTATTTGTTTATTTTTTGAGCTGGGGCCTCACTCTGCTGGCCAGACTGGAGTGCAGTGGAATGTTCATGGTCACTGCAGCCTTGACCTGCTGGGCTCAGGTGATCCTTCTGCCTCAGCCTTCCAAGTAGTTGGAACTACGGGCACGTGCCATCATGCCCTGCTAATTTTTCTTGATTTATTGTAGAGATGAGGTCTCGCCAAGTTGCCCAGGCAATCTTCTCACTTTGGCCTCCCAAAGTGCTGGGATTATAGGCGTGAGCCACTGCACCTGGCCAAAAAAAGGTATTTTAATAACCATTCAGTTTTTCTTAGTTCTAAGAATTTATAATTTGCATTATTTAATCTTTGACCTGAATTATTCAGTTTTTAAAATTTTAATATGAACAGGTATTTCTAAAAGTTTTGACTTTTGACTTCAAAGTTAGTTGCACTGTAGTCAGAAAATCCATTGTACATAAATTTGAAAGTTTTTGAGCCATGTTCTATGACCTAATACTCTCCAATTTTTATAAATGTCCCAGGTAAACTTGACAAGCATGTGTATTCTCTAACTGTAAAGATGCAGAGATCTACGTTTGTTATTTTTTTAATTTTTAATTTTTTGAGACAGATTCTCTTTCTGTTGCCCAGGCTGGAGTGTACTGACACCATCATGGCTTACTGCAGCCTTGATCTTCTGGGCTCAGGCGACCCTCCCACTTCACCCCACCTTTCCAAGTAACTGGGACTATAGGTGCATGTCACCACACCCAGCTAATTTATTTTTTGTAGAGATGAGGTCTCGTTATGCTGCCCAGGTTGACCTCAAACTCCTGGGTCCAAGTAATCTAGTCTTGGCCTCCCAAAGTGTTGGGATTACAGGCATGAGCCACTGTGACTGGCCTGTTATATCAATCTTATTAAATGTGCTATTCAAATCTTCTATATCTTTTCTGCTAATATTACAGAAAGTGTGATCTCCAACTGTGACAAAAATTTGTTAATCTCTGCATTTTTAAGCGATTTTGTTTTTAATATACTGAAGTTTTTGGGTAGGTACATACAGGTTTTGCATTATTATTAAAGAGTTAGGATTATTATTTATGAGCTATGTTGCTCAGGCTGGACTCAAACTCTGTGGCTCAAGGGATCTTCTGGCCTCAGCCTGCTGAGTAGCTGGGACTACAGGCATGCACCACCGTGCCGCCCAGCTTAACTTTTTATGTGTCAATCCTCTCTGTCCTTACATCTTGTCTCAGAGTCTCCTTTAATATTAAGATAGCCATTCCAGAGTTATTCTGTTTAACATCTTCTTGGTCACTTTGCTTTTGTTGTTTATCTTGTCATCAGTATATAACTGGATTTTTCAAAGAATCGAATTTGAGTCTCTTTGAACTATTCAGTCCATTTACACAGATTGCAATTCTGAAATATTTATGCTTCTTTCTAACCACCTCATTTTCTTCTAAAGACTTTTTCAAAAGGTAGAGTTAACATATTTTAGTTTTAAAAGTTTCTTCCTGGGCAACCCCCTCAGGTCCCCTCCCACTGTGGGAGCTTTTCTGTCCTCTCAATAAATCCTGCTTTCAAAAAAAAAAAAAAAAAAGTTTCTTCCCAACTATGTACTATTCTTGTTTTAGTATACAATTCCTGTACTGAAAGATGTGAATACCTAAATAAAAGCTACCTAACAAAATGTTTAGAAATAAAAATAGCCTGTTTGTATTTTTTTCACCCATGCTGGAGTGCAGTGGTACAATCAGCTCAAGTCTTAAAATTCCTAGGCTTAAGTGACCCCCATGCCTCAGCCTCTTGAGTAGCTGGGAGTACAGGCACACACCACCATGCCTGGCTAATTATTTTTATTTTTTGTAGATGAGGTCTCGCTTTGTTCCCAAGGCTCATCTTTAATTCCTGGTCTCAAGAGATCCTCCCACCTTGGCCTCCTAAAGTGCTGGGATCATAGGCATGAGCCAGTGTTGGCCAAAAATGGCTTTTTTATGATCTAAAAGTTACCATCTATTTGAATTTTTCCTTTTGAAAATAAGCCCAATATAAAGAATTACATTTAAGTTTCCTTTTTTATTTGAGTCAGAGTCTTACTCCAGACTGGAGTGCAATAGCACTCTCACAGCCACTACAGCCTTGACCTGGTGGACTCAGGCGATCCTTCCACCTCAGCCTTTCAAGTAGCTGGAACCACAGATGTGTGCTGTGCCTGGCTAATTTTTTTGATTTATTGTAGAGATGAGGTCTCACCTTCGCCTCCCAAAGTGCTGGGATTACAGGTGTGAGCTACCACACCCAGCTTGAGTTACAAGATTGATTGATTTTTTGAGTCAGAGTCTTCCTCTGTTGCCCAGGCTCATGGCCACTGCAGTCTCAACCTGTTGGGCTCAGGAGATCCTTCCACTTCAGCCTTCCAAGTAGCTGGAACTACAGGCGCATGCCATCATGCCTGGCTAATTATTGTAGAGGAGAGGTCTCACCAAGTTGACCAGGCTGGTCTTGAATCCTGGGCTCAGGCAGTCCTCTCACCTCCACCTCCCAAAGTGCTGGGATTATAGGCATAAGCCAATGTGCCTGGCTAAAATTTACTTTTAAAATTTTTTAGAGATGGGGTCTTGCTATGTTGCCCAGGCTGACTGTACACTCCTGCAATGCATATCACAGCAAATCAATGTTTTTTGTTTAAAATGAAAAGTTTATTTGCTCAGTACACCAAATAGGATGCAAGCACTGTCATGACAAATATACAGAAGTATGCAGATCAACATAAAACAGTCATTTAGTTTAAATGAAGGGGAAATCTCTTTAAATGTTATGACAACATACTCCCAAGAAGAATCTTTTCTTCTGTTAATTATACATTTCAATAAAATAAAGGGTAATGGATTAGTGGAAGTTAGCTTGTGAATTTTTCTTAAAAATAAAACTCCAACTCTATTACTCCATGCCTTAAACACTATAACTAAAATTTCCAAATAAGCGCAAAAAAATGAAGCAGTTAGTTACCTTTTTTGCTTCAACAGTCCAGAGGAAAATGGTTACTACAGATACAGCAGGCAAACTGTCAGACTGACCAATCCAGAACATAGGGTACTGAATTTCAGTCTCAAATTGTGCTAAATGTTCATCATTAGTATGGCACATTTTGGTCCATGATGTGGTTTAATGCCAAGACAGATCCCAATTTGTTACAGAAACACATAGATTACTGTTGCTTCTTTTGTTTTTAAATATATGTATTTTTAAAAAGCCAGCTATACTTCCACATACAAAGGCAGGTTTTCCCAGGAGGAATTTATAGGAAGTAGTCTGGGGTACGCCGTGTAACATGAGGCTCTCCACGACGCGGTGCTGGGTCAAACTGAAGGCTGTAAACGTCAAAAAAGAGGAAGAGTTAAAGGACATGACTTTGAAAGCAAATACAGAACAAGATACTGTAGCAGACACAGTAGTCTTAATTTCTCACAAGTACCGCGTCACTTATGGCTGGAATGACCCTGGGAAAGTCACTGCTATTGCTCAAAGTTGTGGTAAAAATTCAAGCAAAATGTCTGGTTTGGTGCTTGGAATAAAATATTTTTAATACTGTTATTAGTTCAGTAGAAGTGATGAAAACACACATTCTTCTCTTGTTCCTGATTTTTTGGTTTTTTCTTTTTTGTTTTTTGAGTTGGAGTCTCACTCTGTCACCCAGACTGGAGTGCAGTGTCCACTCCCGGCCACCGCAGCCTCAACC
>NW_007034747.1:73894-96915 GCF_000164805.1 Carlito syrichta
CTATAGTTCCAGCTACTTGGAAGGCTGAGGTGGAAGGATCGCCGGAGCCCAGCAGGTCCAAGCTGCGTTGGCCAGGAGCGGCCACTGCACTCCAGCCTGGGCGACTGAGTAAGACTCCAACTCAAAAAAATAAAATAAAATAAAATAAAACAGTCTAGCTGTGTTGCCCAGGCTGATCTTGAACTCCTGGTCTCAACTGACCCTTCCACTTCTGAAAGTGCTGGGATTACAGGCATCAGCCAAAGCTTCCAGCTTTTAGTTCCTGATTTTAGGGTGAAAGCATTCAGTCTTTCACCTTGAAGTAGAATGTTAGGTATGGGCTTTACTTTTTCTTTTTTGAGTTGGAGTCTCATTCTGTCGCCCAGACTGGAGTGCAGTTGCATGCTCACAGTCACCGCAGCCTTGACCTGCTGGGCTCAGATGATCCGGCTCAGCCTTCCAAGTAGCTGGAACTATAGGCATACGCCACCATGCCCCGCTAATTTTTTTTTTTCGAGTTGGAGTGTCATGTTGCCCAGGCTGGAAGGCAGTGGCACACTCACCCCACCCCAGCGTCAACCTGCTGGGTTCCAGCGATCCTTCTGCCTCAGTCCTCCAAATAGCCGGAACTACTGGCGTGTGCTACCACACCCAAAGTGCTGGGATTATAGGTATGAGCCACTGTGCCTGGCCAGGTGTAGGCTTTTCATAGATATTATTAGGTTGGTAAATTCCCTTTTAATGACTAGTTTGCTGAGTGTGTTTCTTATTTTTTATAGACCAGCTGCATCTGAGTTTTTTTTTCTTTTGACTGTTTTAACTATGAATGGTTGCTGGGTTTTGTCTAATACTTTTGTGCCTATACTGAGATGATCATGTGGTTTTCTGTCCTTTAATATTAATATGGTTTGATTTTCATGTTTTGAACCAACTTTTCATTCTTGGAAATGCCACTTGGTCATGGTACATAATATTTTTTTATAAATTGCTGGAATCAATTTGCTAGTATATACGTTGTTGCAGATTTTTATATCTATATCCATAAAGGGTATTGGTCCATACAGGGTATTGACCCATAAAGGATATTCTTGTCTTTGCCTAGTCGTGGCATCAGTATAGTAATGCAGGGCTCACAGAATGAGCTGGAAGGTGCTCTCTCCTATTTTTTGGAAATATCTGTGAAGGGTTGGTGCTATTTCCTTTTTAAACATTTGGTGAAATTCATCAGTAAAGCCACTGGGCCTGGAGCTTTCTTTACGGGAAGTTTTAAAATGTTCAGATTTCATATTTCTTCTTGAGTCAGTTTCAGTGTTTGTTTTTCTAGCAATTTGCCCATTTATCCAAGTTAACTAGTTTGTTGCCATAGTTAATTTATTGTATTCCCTTATATTATCATCCTTTTTTTTTGAGCTGGGGCCTCACTCTGTCTCCCAGGCTAGAATGCAGTGGCACAATCATGGCTCATTGCAGTCCTGACCTCCTGGGCTCAGGAAATCCTTCTGCTTCAGCCTCCCAAGTAGCTGGGAATACAGGTGTGTGCCACTATGCCTGGCTGAATTTTTGTAGAGATGAGGTCTTACTATGTTGCCCAGGTTGGTCTTGAACTTCTGGGCTCAAACAGCCCTCCTCCCCAGGTTCCCAAAGTGCTAGGATTACAGGTGTGAGCCAGTGTGCCCAGTCTCCTTATAATCCTTTTTTATCTCAGTAAGGTCTGGAGTGATTCTGGTAATATGACATCTCTACGCTTTTTTTCTTGGCCCATGTAGTAAAGGCCTTTCAATACTGTTGGTCTTTTCAAAGAACCAACTTTTAGTTTCGTTGATTTTCCTCTATTGTTTTCCTATTCTTTATTTCACTTATTTCCACTCTATACTTTCCTTCTTTCCATAAGCTTACACTAGGTTTAGTTTACCTTTTTTCTAGGTCCCTAAATGTAAAATTAGGTAACTGATTTGAGGCTTTTTTTGGAGTTGGACTCTCACTCTGTCGCCCAGGCTGGAGTGCACACTCATGGCCACCAAAACGTTGACCTGCTGGGCTCAGGTTATCCTTCCACATCAGCCTTCCAAGTAGCTGGAATTACAGGTGCGCGCTACCATGCCCAGCTAGTTTTTTGATTTATTGTAGAGATGAGGTTTCACCATGTTGCCCAGGCTAGTCTAGAACCCGTGCGCTCAGACAATCCTCTCGCCTCAGTCTCCCAAAGTGCTGGGATTATAGGCTTGAGCCACCACACCCGGCCTGAGTTCCTTTTTAAGAGATGAGTCCTGCTGGGCTGAACTCAATTCCTAAACTCAAGTGATTTTCCCACCTCAGCCTCCTGAGTAGCTGGGATTACAGGTGCATATTAGATATTGGTTCTTTGTTTTCTTTTTTTTTTTGAGTTGGAGTCTCACTCTGTCACCCAGACTGGAGTGCAGTGGCTGCTCCCGGCCATCGCAGCCTCGACCTGCTGGGTGCCGGCGATCCTTCCGTCTCAGCCTTCCGAGTAGCTGGAACTACAGGCGCATGTTACCATGCCCAGCTAACTTTTTGATCTATTGTAGAGATGAGGTCTCGCCAAGTTGCCCAGACGGGTCTCGAACCCGCGGGCTCAGGCAATTCACTCACCTCAGGATTACAAGCTGAGCCACTGAGCCCGGCTGCTTTGTTTTCAAAATAGGTATTTTTTTCAGCTATAAAATTTTTTTTTTTTTTTGAGTCAGAGTCTCATTCTGTAGCCCAGGCTGGAGTGCAGTGATGTGCTCATGGTCACCACAGCCTCAACCTGCTGGGCTCAGGCGATCCTTCCGCCTCAGCCTTCCAAGTAGTTGGAACTACAGGTACATGCCACCATGCCCAGCTAATTTTTTTGATTTACTGAAGAGACAAGGTCTACCATGTTGCCCAGGCTGGTCTTGAACCCGTGGGCTCAGGCAGTCCTCTCGCCTCTGTCTCCCAAAGTGCTGGGATTATAGGCTTGAGCCATGATGCCGGGCTTCAGCTAAAAATTTCCCTGCAAATACTGCTTTTAGTGTATCCCATAGTTTTGATATATCGTGTTTTTGTTTTCATCATCTCAGAGTATTTTCTAATTCCTTCTATGACTTCTTCTTTGACCCACTGGTTATTTAGGTGTGTATTAACTTCCACATTATTTGTGAACTTTCCAGCTTTCCTTCTGTTATTGACTTTTTTTTTTAGATTAAAAATATAGTTTATTTAGAAAGTAAATGAGAGAGAGAAAGGAGATTTACCTCCCTAAGGTAGGAGAGGGGGCTACAGCTAAAAGAACACCTGGCCACACCATAGGTTTGCAAGGAAATGGCTGTTACTGACTTCTAATCACATTCTGTTGCACTGTGTGGTTCTAATCTTTTTAAATTTATTGAGGCTTGTTTTATAGTCTAGCAAATGGCCTACGCTTCATGTTGAGAAGAATGCATAATCTGCTGTTATTGGGTGGTATTTTTTTTTTTTTGAATTGGAGTCTCACTCTGTTGGCCAGGCTGGAATACTGTGGCACATTCACCGCCACCCCAGTATCATCAACTTGCTAGGCTCTGGCAATCCTTCCGCCTCAGTCTCCCAAGTAGCCAGAACTACAGGCACACGCTACCATGCCTGGCTTATTTTTTTAATTTATTGTAGAGACGGGGTCTCGCCAAGTTGCCTGGGCTGGTCTCAAACCCGCAAGCTCAAGAAATTCACTCGCCTTGGTCTCCCAAAGTGCTGGGATTACAGGCTGAGCCACTAAGCCCAGGTGTTTTTTTTTTAAAAGTGAGAAAGCAGGATTTATTGAGAGGACAGAAAACCTCCCACAGTGGGAGGGGACTCGAGGGGTTGCCCCGGGTGTTATTTTTTATAGATCATTTGTAGTGTTGCTGAAGTCTTCTGTTTCCTTGACTTTCTGCCTAGTTGTTCTATCCAATAAAATTAGTTTCTATACCTATACATGTATGTGCATGTTATGTGTTTTGTCTAGCATGCTACCAAATTGGCTTATAAGTAAATGAGTACTCATAAATTAAATAAATCTAAATGTTTTTCAAGTTCATGTGGCTTTAATCATCTTTGGTAAATAAAAATGGCTTTTACATTGTTAATGAACGTGTCTTTGAAATTGTCAGCACAGATTTTTTTTCTAGGTCTACTAAATAGATAAGTTTTACACTTGCCTCTGTTAGATATTTTAAAGTGTCAGGGTTTGAAACAAGAGTTATAAAACCATATGGGCAACCCCTTCAGGTCCCCTCCCCCTGTGGGAGCTTTTCTGTCCTCTCAATAAATCCTGCTTTCTCACTTAAAAAAAAAACCATAAAGCTAGCCAAAACCAGACTAATCTTTATTTATATGAATTGTTTTTTCACAAGGAAGACTAAGATTGTTGGGTCCATGAAAATAGCTAAATCTTCTGAATTATCGGTAAAAATGCCCATAACTTTAAGATTTTAAAATTTAAGTATACCTGATGTGCACAGGCTTTAAAAATGATTAACCTGGAGATAACTTAAACAATGACTATCTTTGTCTAAAATCTGTTTTCATAAGTACTTAAACTGCTAAAAATTAATACATTGACAAAATATAAATGAGATAATGCTTATGGGTCAACTTTTTATGTGATTTAAAATCTCTCTTTTTTTTAAATTGAGTCAGTCTCCCTCTGTTACCCAGGCTGGAGTGCAGTGGCATGTTCACAGCCACCGCAGCCTCAAACTGCTGGGCTTAGACAATCTTTCTGCCTCAGCCTTCCAAGTAGCTGGAACTACAGGTGTGCGCAACCATGCCCAGCAAACTTTTTTTATGATTATCGAGATGAGGTCTTACTGTGTTGCTCAGGCTGGTCTTGAACCACTAAACTCATGCAATCCTCTCGCCTCTACCTCCCAAAATGCTGGGACTACAGGCATGAGCCACTGTGCCTGGCTGAAATCTTAAAATTATTTTAAAGCTCATTAAATGTCTGTGTCACTTTCTTTTTTATTTTTTTTGAGTTGGAGTCTCACTCTGTCACCCAGACTGAAGTGCAGTGGCCACTTCCGGCCACTGCAGCCTCAACCTGCCCGGCTGATTTTTTGATTTATTGTAGAGATGAGGTCTCGCTGCCCAGGCGGGTCTCGAACCCTCGGGCTCAGGCAATCCACTCACCTCAGCCTCCCAAAGGTGCAGGATTATAGGCTGAGCCACCGAGCCTGGCTGTGATTTAATTTTTAAGTGTGGCTTCCTAGAAGTTGCTCTGGGTGAGAGTAACTTATTATTTAGTCAGTGTTTGACTAGAGGTTATGTTTGAGTCTCTAATGAGAGCTACATCTTTTGTTGATAAACCCACTTATTTCTTAGGGCTGCTGTAATAAATTAGTACAAACTGGATGGTTCATACAATAGGAATTTATTCTCTCAAAGTTCTGGAAGCTAGAAGGTGCTGGCAGGGCCACGTTCCCTCCAAAGGCTCTAGAGAAAAATCTTTCCTTGGCTCTCCCTGGCTTGTGGGGGCCCCAGCAATTCGTGGTTTATAGATTCATTACTCCCATATCTCTGTCTTCACATGGCAATCTTCACTGTGTGTCTATGTATTTCTTTTCCTCTTATAAAAACACCAGTCAGCCTGGACTTAAGGCCTACACAAACCCAGCATGACCTCATCTTAAATAATTACATCTGTAAAGACTTTATTTCCAAATAACATCACATTCTGGGGTTCTGGGTAGACATGAATTTTTGGGAGGACACTAGTCAACTCTGTACAATCTATGTGTGGCTTGGGAATGTTATCAGGAATACTCCAAACCCACTCTGATGGCTCCCAATGGGGTATAGCTAAAATATCTACACAGGCTTCTCATCCCCCAGGGTATGCACAACAGTCTCCAGTGAGTGTAATCCCAGGAGGGCTTTTCATGGCATCTTTTCCCCTGGTGTTATCAACAACTTGTTGCTCTGCTCTTTTGCTTGTTGCTTCTAGTATCACAGGAACTATTAGAGCCCTCTTAATTAGTCTCCACCATGATATCCATTGTTCTTTACTCAGGCTTTGGAATTCTCTACCTTCTGTCCTAAGTAATGTGAGTCCCCTGAGGCAGAGCTGAGGAACCTCTTCCCCTGAACAGAACTTCTGTGCCTTGCTGTGGGTTCAGTGATGCCCTCTATTCTAGGGGCAGGTGCTGGGGTCAGAGTCCTTGGGAATGTAGCATTCTCAGCCTGCCATGCATGCCTGGAATGGAGCTTCCAACCTAGCAGCTAGCTCAAGGAAGGGAGTCTCAGCCTGCTTGGCTGTGCCCACCAGGAACAGAGCTTCTGTAATCCCAGACTAAGGCAGGTCAGATCCACTGGCACCTGATCTCTGGGAATAAAACCACAGCCCTAAGACTGGGAATTGGTGAAGGGGAGAATCACCCATCTTCTTGACCAGATCTGCCCAAAGCCGAGCACCTGGAGTCGTTTCATAAGAGGGATCTGGGAGGAAGCAAGTTGCAGCTCAGATGCCACAGACTATGGCTGTTATTACTGAGATTTAGTAGATTTTCTTGAATTAACTGTTTCTTCATTTGTTGTATGCCCTTAGGACAATTTCCAAAAACTCCAAAAAACTGTTTTTGAAACTAATTTCTCCAGTTAATGGTTGTTTTGTTGGAAGACAGGGTTTGCCATGCTCCTCATCCTACTATTTCAGAAGCAGAAATCTTGTACCTCTATTTTTATGTCTACATTAAAAATTTTCCTTCTGAAAGTGATTATACGTAACTAAGATTTAAAGTTACTCACAAGGAATATTTTAGCGTGTCATCTAATTCCATGATAGCTGCCTGGTTCCCACAACGGTAACAGTAATTGGGTGCACTGAAAATGGTAACCACATTCCGATCATGACACCAATTGTATCCCTGCAGCATAAAAAAAAAAAAAAATCAATATTTCATTATAATATTATGATCTTGATATGGGTAAGTTTAAACCAGGGTACTAGTACATGGAGATCAGCACTTGTGTTGTTTTGCTTAATCTATGCCTGAGATTTTTTTTTTCTTTTTTGTTTTTTGAGTTGGAGTCTCACTCTGTCGCCCAGACTGGGGTGCAGTGGCCACTCCCGGCCACTGCAGCCTCAACCTGCTAGGTGCTGGCGATCCTGCCTCCTCAGCCTTCCAAGTAGCTGGAACTACAGGAGCACGCTACCAAGCCCAGCTAATTTTTTTTTATTTATTGTAGAGATGAGGTTTTGCCAAGTTGCCCAGGTGGGTCTCGAACCCACGGGCTCAGGCAATCCACTCACCTCAGCCTCCCAAGGCGCGGGATTATGGGCTGAGTCACCGAGCCCAGCTTATGCCTGAGATTTGAGCTAGGATGCATGCTGGAATGTCTCCCAAAATCATAATAAACTGAATTTTCCCTCAAATATTATGCCAATTTTTGCTACACACACACACACACACACACACACACACACACACACACACACACACACTGCGTGTGTGTGTGTGTGTGTGTGTGTGTGAATGTATGTGTGTGTATATATATATTTTTTGAGTTGGATTCTCACTCTGTTGCCCAGGCTGGAGTGTAGTGGCAAGCTCGTGGCCACCGTAGCCTCGACCTGCTGGACTCTGGTGATCCTTCCGCCTCAGTATTTCAAGTAGCTGAAACTACAGGCACTCACCACCATGTCTGGCAAATTTTTGATTTATTGTAGAGATGAAGTCTCACCAAGTTGTCCAGGCTGGTCTCAAACCCATGGGCTCAGCCAATCCTCTCACCTCAGCCTCCCAAAGTGTTGGTACTACAGGCATGAGCCAACATGCCTGGCATATATTATATGTTTATACAATATATATATTTATATATAAAGGGTGCCAAAAAGTATATACACATTTTAAGAGTAATAATCTTGGAATGAAAACTTTCTATTTTGCTGTTTTAAGACTGTATTGTATGGTTGTTCTGCTAATTGCTGTCTCACACGCACATTGTTTGGTATAGACTTCTGTGGTGAGCGTATAAACTGTTCTAACATCACAGCAGAAGCAGCAGGAGTTGTTGCTGTGCGAGGCCTCCAGGATCTTCCCTTTAGCACATCACATGGTACTACACTTCTCAAACTTAACACGAATGCATGCAACTGTCAGGCGTGTTGGAGGTTTGGTTGCATGCGCATGCCTCCGTTGTCATTGTACTTCCACAACATTCTCGAATTTCAAATACCACTTCAAAATGGTCTTGGGCTACACAACCGTGCTTCCACCATTTTTTTGACTGTCCTGCCTGTGGCATGGTGATGCTAGCACTCATTTGATTAATGTCATACTACACATTGCTACTGTCATTCAACTTTGAAAAGTAATACGTAGATAACATCTCTTAAAAAGTGTATATCTGTTTTTGGCACCCTTTGTATACGAATGTATATGTATTTTTAGTCAGGGTCTTACTCTGTCACCCAGGATGGAGTGCAATGGTACGATCATGGATCAACACAGCCTCAAACTCCTGGGCTCAAGTAATCCTCTTGTGTCAGCAGGAGGAATTAGGTATGTCCCAAATAACTGATAATTTTTTTTTTTGAGTTGGAGTCCCACTCTGTCACCCAGACTGGAGTACAGTGGTCGCTCCCAGTCACTGCAGCCTCGACTTGCTGGGCTCCAGCGATTCTTCCGCCTCAGCCTTCTAAGTAGCCAGAACTACAAGTGCACGCTACCACACCTGGCTAACTTTTTTGATTTATTGTAGAGATGAAGTCTCGC
Organism: Carlito syrichta; assembly: GCF_000164805.1. Taxonomy (NCBI): domain Eukaryota; kingdom Metazoa; phylum Chordata; class Mammalia; order Primates; family Tarsiidae; genus Carlito; species Carlito syrichta. The sequence continues at coordinate 82,588 of NW_007034747.1, forward strand.
CAAGTTGCCCAGGCGGGTCTTGAACCAGCGGGCTCCGGTAATCCACTCACCTCAGCCTTCCAAAGTGCGGGATTACAGGCTGAGCCAACTGAGCCTGGGGATAAATTTTGATTATTTAACCAATTTGAGAGTCTTTAAGCAAGTCAAAATTTTAGTCCATTTCTGTTTCTTATAACAGATATAATGAGATTTATTTTTAGGATATGAATTTGTGTTTTTTTTCTTTTCCTTTTTGAGTCAGGGTCTCACTCTGTTGCCCAGGCTGGAGTGCAGTAGCATAATCATAGTTCACTGCAGCCTCTACCTCCTGGGCTCAGGTGATCCTTCCTCCTCAGTCTCCCGAATAGCTGGAACTACAGGTGCACATCACCATGCTTGGCTAATTATTTTAATTTTTTTGAAGAGATGAAATCTCATTATGTTGCCCAGGTTGCTGTTTTCTTTCATTATCATATTCTCACCACTTTCCTTGCTTCTATAGAGCTGGTACAGTTGTCTCTAACATCATGAAGCCAGTTGCTATTGGTTTGGAGGGATTATGTTCTATTTACTGTCCTTCAGTAAAGTCCTTAACTGTCCTTAACTTTATAAAATAGCAACATTACAGTGGGAAAAACTGGTAAACATCACCCTAACTAAGTGATTAAAATTAACATACCAGAAGCGAGAAACATACAGAATTCACCACAAAATCATTCTATGGCATGTCAATGCATTCTATGCCAAAAATGCATAACTGGAATTAACTGCAGAAAACATAAGTCAAACCCTAGTTTAGGGATACCTTTACCAAATAAAATGTTTTCATTCCTCCAAAATGTCAAGATCACGGAAAATAGAGGTATTATTTCTACATCAAAGGAGTCAATTGCAACCTGATTTTAGATTGTATACATGTGGCATGCACAAAATGAGCTTAAAAAAAAAAAAACACTAGAGATAAAAAATTAAATTAAAAAAAATTAGAGATAATTAGCCAAATTTGAATGAAGTGTTTAGATTATAAAACAGACTGGGTTGTATCACTGTACATTTTCTGACTGTAATAACTATACTGTGATTATGTAAGAGAATGACCATAACTTTACAAAATACACATGGAAATCTGGAGGTAAAGGAGCATTTGTCTACAACTGATATTCAAATAGTCAGAAGAAAGCAAAGTGTGGGGGAAGGGAGACAGAGACAGAGACAGAACGATAAAGCAAATACAGAAAATATTTGCATTTAGAAATTTGAGTGAAGGATACAGGGAATTTTGGGGTACTATTTTTATAATTTTTCTCTAAGTTTCAATTAATTTCAAAAATGAGCTATAGTTTTGTTCTAGCCCATTGGTACTTTCTCTACTATTAAGATTAGCAAGTTCTTCCTCCTTTAATCCAGGTAATGAGGAGGAATGTTTCTTTTATTCGAAGTTAGGAAGCCCTAACTACAGACATATATGCTAATCTGAAATGAAAGATTCTCCTGTAAGAAAAGTACATACCTCCATCACAAGCTGGTGAGCCCGAGAAACCAGTGTGAGACCATTGGCGTGGTTAAATGTTTCAGAAATGTCTTGTCCAAATGTGTAACCAGCACCACGTGGTGAAATACCCCACCCACCACGATCATCTGGATCTGACCATAACAGATCACACATTGGGCCCTGGTCAAGAAAATTAAGTATGTATTACAAATTATTACCGGTCACATTTAATAAATTTATCTTTCTTATAATGTGGTTCTATTTTGTTTTCATTTTTTAAAACTAAGTTTACCTCATGTGGAACTTCTTGTAAACGATCCAGGGCTCTTATATGATCCAGTGTGTCTATGGATGGAGAGAGGCCACCATGGAGGCAAAATATCTGTTTATGAATGTAAAAAGAAAATGTATTTGTATTAGTAATTGTCAGAAGTTAATGAAGAGTAAACAATGATTACACATACCAATCCTAACAACTCTTTTCAAAATAATTTTTAAAAACATTTACTGCTGGGCTCGGTGGCTCAGCCTGTAATCCTGTGTCTTTGGGAGGCTGAGGTGAGTGGATTGCTGAGCCCGCGGGTTCGAGACGTGCCTGGGCAGCGAGACCTCATCTCTACAATAAATCAAAAAATCAGCTGGACGTGGTAGCGCATGCCTGTAATTCCGGCTACTTGGAAGGCTGAGGCGGAAGGATCGCCGGAGCCCAGCAGATTGAGGCTGCGGTGGCCGGGAGCGGCCACTGCACTCCAGTCTGGGCAACCGAGTGAGATTCCAACTCAAAAACAAAAACAAAACATTTACTGTGGAAAATTTCTAAAATACAAGAAAAAACAAACATCACCTCATCAACAAAACTGCTAACATTTAAATGTTTATCCCATATTTAAAAAATTTTTATTTACATATCATTTTTGTCCTCTCCCTGGTAAATGAGGCCACCATCTTTGTGACCTGCCATTACATTTTCTGTTGGTTATTGCTATGTGTAAAATTTTGTTTCTCTTATAGCAAACACCCTACTGATTTCTGTTATTGGTTACAATACTTTTTCAGTTTTCCGAGATTTTCTTTTTTCTTTTCTGAGTCAGTCTCCCTTTTGCCCAAGCTGGAGTACAGTGGCACAATCATGACTCATCACAGCCTTGACCTCCTAGGCCCAGGCAATCCTTCAGCCTCAGCCTCAGCCTCCCAAGTATCTGGGACTACAGGTGCATGCCACTATGCCTGGTTAAGTTTTTGACTTTTTTTGGGGGGTAAAGACAAGTTGCCTACGCTGTTCTGAAACTCTTAGGCTCAAGCAATTCTTCTGCCTTGGCCTCTCAAAGTGCTGGGGTTACAGGTGTGATCCAATTTTCCCAGATTTTCTGAGTATATGTAATCATTTCTTTTGCAAAAATATCAAAAATATTTGTTTTTTCTTCTAATACCTTTTTAAATCTTTTTATTGCTCAGTGTATTGACTAGGACCTCTAAAACAAAACTGAATACAAGTGTGTGGGTTTTTTTCTTGTATATAAGACAGGGTCTTGCTATGTTTCCCAGGCTGGTCTCAAACTCCTTGGCTCATGTGATTGATCCTCTCGTCTCAGCCTCGCAAAGTGCTGGGATTCCAGGTATGAGCCACTATGCCTGGCCACAAGTGTTTTCTCTAAACTATTTATTTTCAGGTCCAGTCTTTGAGGATTCCGAATGAGAAAGAATAATACAAATATTCTCATAATTTTGATGAGAAGATTTCAAATATTTAACTGATAAGAATAATCAGTGTTTTCTTATCCAGTTAATGCTATTAAATTTTATTTCTTAATAACTGAGCTTTAAACCATAAATGGACACAGGATTTTTCTTCCCCATATGATTTTGGTCCAACTTTATTTTTCTGTGCTTGTCATGTCTAGGAGAGGAGAGCAGAGAGAAATAAATATACACAAGCTCTAAAACACCATTTTAAAAGCTAGATAGATTGCCAATTCTGACAGGCTATCTTTCAAAAATAATTTTGTATGGTAATTTTAATGCTAATGAAGACTAACTATACTGCTAAAAAAAGTAAAATCCAACTTAATTACAAATGAACACTTATTTATTTATTTATTTTTGATTTGGAGTCTCACTCTGTTGCCCAGGCTGGAGTGCAGTGGCACACTCACAGCCACCTCAGCATTGACCTGCTGGGCTCTGGCGATCCTTTCGCCTCAGCCTTCCAAGTAGCCGGAAACACAGGCACACACTACCATGCCCGGTTACTTTATTTATTTATTGTTGAGATGAGGTCTCGCCAAGTTGCCCAGGCTGGTCTCGAATCTGTGGACTCAGGCAACCCACCTGCCTTGGCCTCCCAAAGTGCTTGGGATTACAGGCTGAGTCACTGAGCCCAGCCAAAATGGAACACTTTAAAAAATGATTTTCTTTTACTTTAGCAAGTCCAGGCAAAATATTATCCTTTCAAATTTTTATTTTTTTTTTTGAGTTGGAGTCTTACTCAGTCACCCAGACTGGAGTGCAGTGGCCGCTCCCGGCCACCGCAGCCTCGACCTGCTGGGCTCCAGCGATCCCTCCGCCTCAGCCTTCCAAGTAGGTGGAACCACAGGAGCGCGCTACCACGCCCAGCTGATTTTTGATTTATTGTAGAGATAAGGTCTCGCCAAGTTGCCCAGGCGGGTCTTGAACCCGCGGGCTCAGGCAATCCACTCACCTCAGCCTCCCGAAGGCGCGGGATTACAGGCTGAGCCGGGATTACAGGCTGAGCCACTGAGCCCGGCTCAAATTGTTACTGTGTCCAAAATCATGGCTGAGAAATGTGGACCGTCAGGAGTAGGCAGAGGTCATAGCCAAATTATATTCCCACTAGCAGTCCAAGAGAGTACCTGTTACACTTTCGATAATTCTGAAATTACAGACTTTTATCATATATTTTATATTTAAATTTAAGCCAGTTCATGCACATAGTGATTATCTCTAGAAATTGGGATAATAGGAGACTTGCATAATTTTTTTTTTTGAATCAGGGTCACATTGTTGCCCAGGCTGGAGTACAGTGGCCCAATCATGATTCAGTGAAGCCTCCAAATCCTGGGCTCAAGCAATCCTCCTGCATTAGCCTGCTGAGTAGCTTAGCTGGAAATACAGGTGCGGGCCACACCACACCCAGCTAATTTTTAAAAAACTTTTTGCAGAGATTAGGTTTCACTACGCTGCCCAGGCTAGTCATAAACTCCTGGGCTCAAGTGATCCTCCTGCCTCTGCTTCCCAAAGTGCTGGGATCACATGCGTGAGCCACTACCCCATAATTTTTTCTTATAATCCTTGCAATTACCTTGAAAATAGGAATGAAAGTTATTAAAGGAGCAGACACTATGTATATGTGTGAAGACTGTTTTACATTACATCTTGCTTTATTAGTATGATACATCAGTGTCAAGTATTTACCTATAAAATCTGTTGCTAGTTTAAGAAGCACATTAGCATGATCTTTAGCTAAAAGATTTATACAATATCTGAGAACAACTAGAAAACTTGCGGGTCTAAATGCGTGTAAAACTGATCCAATTCCCTTCTCTGAAATTTTACGTATAAGAGAGAGACAGAAAAGGTCAAAGAGACACAGAAACACATGCCATATAAATCTAGATCCTAACTTACCAACAGTAAGTCTTTCCCTTCGTTTACCTGCCCACAAGATATAAGAACAAACATACACACCTGTCCATCTACTAAAGCTGTAAGTGGAAGATAATCGAAGAGATCTGTAAAATATTTCCAAACATTGGCATTCCCATACTTTCGTAGACATTCATCATAAAAGCCATATACTTGGGTAATTTGTCGGCTTTCATGATTTCCTCTCAATATTGTAATGCGTTCTGGATAACGCACCTGGAAGAAAAGGAAAACCTCACAGTACAATCACATGTCTACTAGTGTCACAGTAAGCACATTAATCTCTCACCCATGTCTTCAAATGGCTCTGTTGGCCACTAGTTAATTAAGGGTAACGCTTTCTCAGAATAAAAAACTTTCTCATTCATAACTAGGTCTTATGAATATTTGAAATATTTTTTATAGTCAATCCTCATTATATTCATACTATGCTCACTAGAACCTTTAACTGATACCTATATTACTACAAACTTGCATCTGACTCTTTGTTGCTATTATCTTCACCATCATCAGACTATCATTAGTCTTCTAAATCCTTCCAGAACACTATGACTTCTTCCTGCTGAAAGGACAGTGAAGATCAGAGGTTTGAAATCGAGACAGATTCCTCTACAAACTAACGCCTTCCTTTTCAACTTTTATTTCCTACAGGAAGATTTGATTTGCTAATAAAAACATAAAATAGGCTCTTGCCAAATCTGGGCAAGATTTCAAATGTATTAATAGTTTCCTTTCTATGACAAAACAAAAACATAACCATATTATTTAGTTAGGACTAAATCTGATAAGAAGTATGAAAAAGTTTTCTTCCAAGTAGGATCAGAGTAAAATGATTTTTAAAAAAAGTAGTATGTAAAAGCATCAGAGTTCATAAATTAAGCAGAAAGCAAAAATATATACTTTAATTCATACATATTTACTATGCTCTCATTGTGCATCCAAAATTAAGTTCAGTGCTATACAGATAGGTGCCAAGTCCACACAAGTTTAGTCACGTGCTGCATAACGTTTTTGGTCCAATAATAGATTGAATATACGATGGTGGTTGGAGCAACAGGCTATACCACATAGCCAAGGTGTGCAGTAGGCTATACTGTCTACTTGTGCAAGTACACTCTATAATGTTCACAAGATGATGGAATCGCCTAATGACACATTTCTCAGAATGTAGCCCCTGTAGTTAAACAGTATGTGACTGTACAAAATATGGCTTCTGTTTAGGAATTAACCTAAGGAGATACGTAAAATAAATAATACAAGACAATAAGCCATTTTGTAACATAAACAAAGGGTGAGAGAATAAGTTTCATCACAGTAATTTAGAGCAGAAGAAATAAGGTTAAAATGGCTGAGGGCTACATGGAAAAAATTAGACTTGGGCTGAGTTTTGGCAGACGTGGTAGGAAACCAGGGACAGAGTAATCTTATAGGGAATTTGAATAAGGAAATAAATGAAGATTGTCTAGAGTGCTAAATAATATGAAAACTCTTTGAAGCAGAGTTTATGCTACCAACTAATGGCAGGCAGGCAAACTGAGACTAGACTACAGAGGGCCAGTCAAGGAGTTTGAGTTCAATTCCATAGGGCAACTTGTAATCAAGAAGAGTTTGAGAGTACGGAAGTAACAAACTAAAAGTGTTAACTAAGGGAGATTTCATCTGACAGCACATGCAAGGTGGATTTGGAGCGATTAGATCTTGGAGGCCTAAGTATTAGTTACCCAGCTATTGCAACAATCCAAGTGTGAAGTGGTAAATTGTGGTTGTAGTAAAAATAGATAGATAGAGGAATAACAGACTTTCGAGGCAAGAATTTAAAAAGACTTGTTTACTGACTCAATATGAAGAATAAGTGACTAAGTCAAATATGAGGACTATGCAATAAAATGATATTTACTAGAAGCAGGCAGAAGTCATGAATCATTTTCACCTTTTAAAAAAATTTATTTAATTTTATTTTGTTTTTTAAAGAGATGGGGTCTTGCTATATTGTCCAGGCTGGTCTCAGACTCCTGGGCTCAAGCAATCCTCCTGTCTCGGCCTCCCAAGGTGCTGGGATCACAGACGTAAGCCATGGCGCCAGGTCCTTACTTTCATTTTTTAAAAAAAGTAAAACCGATAATAACCAAATAATAATTTTAAGGGGCTATAAACTGAATGGACCATAAAACAGAACAGATGATATGCAATGCTGCCATTCTTGCCTTTTGCCAGGTTTAAAGCTTGAAAAAGGAAAAATGAATTTAATTAATCATACCTTTAATGCTACAAGAAGAGTCACAGTTTCCACTGAATAATAGCCTCTGTCTACATAGTCACCCATGAATAAATAGTTTGTATCTGGTGATTTTCCACCAATTCTAAAGAGTTCCATAAGATCATGAAATTGACCATGCACATCTCCGCAGACTGTAACGGGACAACGAACCTCTTGTACATTTGATTCTTTTGTTAAAATTTCCTTAGCCTGTTAGAAAGATGAAACCAACAATTAAAAAAAATTCTATCACAAATTTAAAGGTATCACTTCTTATCTATGAAAAGAAAATCTGAGGAAAAAACAAAGTGTGTCCATAAAGCATAAATGAAAACCACAATGAGATACGGCTTTACTAGAATTTCTGTAATAAAAAAAGACAGATAACAACAAGTGTTTGCAAGATGTAGAAAAACTGGAATCCTCATACACTGTTGGTGGAAATGCAAAATGGTGCAGCTGCTGTGAAAAACAGTCTGGCAGTCCCACAGGAAATTAAACACAGATCCTAAAATCTAGCAATTTCACTCCTTTCTCGATATGTACTCAAGATAAATGAAAACCTGTTTATACATGTCCATGGCATTATTCATAACAGTCAAAAAGTGGAAGCCACTGACATATTCACCAACTGATAAATGGATAAATACAGTATATCCATACAATGTAATATTTATTCAGCAATAAAGAAATGAAGCACTGATATATGCTACAGTTTTGAAAACATTATGCCAAATGAAAGAAGCCAGTTACAAATGGTCACGCAATATACAATTCCATGTACACAAAATATCCAGACTAGGCAAATCCCCAGAGGCAGAAAGTAGATCAGTGGTTAGGGCTTGGGGCAGAGGAGGACTGGAGGGACTGGGAGTTCTTGGCTGAGGGATTGGAGTTTACTTATGGGGGTAATAAAATGTTCTAATGTGATAGATGCACATACATATGAAGGTACTAAAAACCACTCAAATGTACAATCTAAACAAGGGAACCATATGGTACAGAAATTTTATCTCCATAAAGTTGTGTTTTAAAAAGAATAACTTTATCACTTACAAGTTTAAAAAGTTCAATGAAGAAGTCACAACTTATTCATATTCTTATGTATACAAGCACATTCTTACACACCAATTCATAGGCCAACCTTACGTTTTTTAAATTCCAACTATTATATTTATAGGGTTAAGTTGGAATATACTATTTGGTGGCCCTGAAGAACAGAATTTATGCATTAACACTAACAAATTAATGTATTGACTAAATTCAAGTTTACTAACAGCTCATCTATCTAGCAACTTTGCCTAACAGGAAAAAGACCCCAGAACCAGAGGAGAAAATTTAAAAAGTCTCTGGGCTGGGCACGGTGGCTCAAGTCTGTAATTCCAGCACTTTGGGAGGCTGAGGTGAGAACAGCCTGGGTAACTTGGTGACACCTCATCTTTACAATAAACCAAAAAATTAGCTGGGTGTGGTAGCGCGCACCCGTAGTTCCAGCTACTTAGAAAGCTGAGGTGGAAGGATCACCTGAGCCCAGCAGGTTGACGCAGGGGTGGCTGTGAGTGTGCCACTGCACTCCAGCCTGGGCAACCCAGTGAGACTCCAACTCAAAAAAAAAAAAAAAAAAAAAAAAAGCCTCTGAAGTAACAAAATTGATACATGAAAACATATGTGCCTCCCCATCAACCCATCAGAAGAGTCTCCTACAATTTTGGGCCTATTACTTCCTCTGTACAAAATCTCAATAAGCTATTTATCAAGTTTCCAGGTCTATGACAAATTAGAAACAGAAAACCACAAAAGACAGGTAACAACTGGGACTAATAGACACACACACTGAGAGCAACAACCAGACGGCGATGGCAGTGAAATTGATGCAGGGTAATAAGTCAGTCACGATAATGCTTAAAGTAGAACCCAGAAGATGACGGCTAAGACCGGTGGAAGAGTAGAATTTAGGGGCAGACAATTCTCTGCCTCTTCATTGATTTGATAATCTAAAGAGCATTTAAAACCATGAATTCTGAATTTTATTTTATACATAGTTTAATTTCCTGCCGCTCTTTATCTTTGTCAACAGACTAACATTCTTGAGTTGAGGGATATTCAGTCTGTACTGTGATTTGAACATCACAATTAGGTTTGTATACACACTATAGGAATCACAAAGAAAATGACTCTACATCCAAATTAGTTTATGCCAACTGGATGTACCTAGTCCAGACTTTTAATCTGAAGTGGCTCTCACAGCAAGGATAATGGCAGGTTCTATTCCAACAGAGGTGTTTTCTCCGTGTTCTAAAACAGTTCTAACGTATGACTGTGACAGTACCCATAATCCCTTAATTTCCAATATGTCCAAGCTTGGTTCTCTAGCTTTTCTTTTGATCCTAGGCTACCAAATACCCTATCTGCTTAAATTAGCCTGAACACTCCAAGAGTTATGAACAATAGAGCCTAAACTTTTTTCCTCTTTGCCAACAATTAACTAGAATGAGGACTGCACATATGTACAGAAGTCTTCAAAAAAAAACATGAGTTCTCTTCATGGTTCTAATCGTGTAAGCTTAAGTGCTTTATATCCTTCTTTATTTAGATGAGATATCTATGAGCCTGTACAGTAAGTCCCCTACATATGAACGAGTTCTGAGAGTGTATTTGTAAGTATGGTATACATTGTCACATGCTGTACTGTAAGATTAAAAATGTTTTCTTGCCAGACATGGTGGCTCACGCCTGTAATCCCAGCACTTTGGGAGGCAGAGGCGAGAGAATTGCATGAGCCCAGGGGTTCAAGACCAGCTTGGGCAACTGGGCAAGACCTCGTCTGTATAATAAATCCAAAATTAGCAGGGCATGGCAGCACACGCCTGTAGTCACAGCTACTGGGAAAGTTGAAGCTGAAGGATCGCCTGAGCCCAGCAGGTCAAGGCTACAGTAGCTATGAGCATACCACTGCACTCCAGCCTAGGCAACATAGAGTGAGATATCAACTCAAAAAAAGAAATGTTTTGTTTATTTTTTGTGTTTGTTTTGTATATATTATTTGTGTGAAAACTATTATTAACCTATTATAGTACAGTACTATATAGCCAGTTGTATTAGTTGGGTATCTAGATACATTTTTAAACTTATAGTACAGCATGTGACAATGTACACCAGACACATGAACTAAATTAAGTCATTGGACATGCAAATGCATATTCACATCTTTGAAAGTTCACAACTTGAAGGTTCATATGTAGAAGACTTATTGTGAGCCGGGCTCGGTGGCTCAGCCTGTAATCCCGCGCCTTGGGAGGCTGAGGTGAGTGGATTGCCTGAGCCCTGGGTTCGAGACCCACCAGGGCAACTTGTTGAGATCTCATCTCTACAATAAATCAAAAAATCAGCTGGATGTGGTAACGCACACCTGTAGTTCTGGCTACTTGGAAGGCTGAGGCGGAAGGATCGCCGAAGCCCAGCAGGTTGAGGCTGTGGTGGCTGGGAGCGGCCACTGCACTCCAGTCTGGGCGACAGAGTGAGACTCCGACTCAAAAATAAAAAAAAAAAGAAGACTTATTGTGTCTCTAAAATATGAAGTCTTAGCAAGGTACAGTGGTGTGTGCCTATAGTCCCTGCTACTTGGAAGGTTGAGGTTGGGAGGCCAGCCTGGGCCACACAGTAAGACTCTCTTAAAAAAAAAAAAAAAAAGATATATAGAAAAAAAGCACAATACTTTACAATATTTTCTTAGCTTTTACCTGTATGGTAGTGAAGAAAGTACTCTGCTAGGCTAATGTGAACTGCTCCCCACTTCTTGGAATATTTTATTTCCACCGTACAGATCCCCTAATGTTTTTAAACACATAATTTCTAACTATACTCTTTATTCAGATTTTTACAATAAGATCACTTTGGCTTGCCTCCAGGGAAAAAATGTATTGGACTGGCAAAAGTAAGCATACAGCTCACCTGATATTTGTAATTCTCAATGTAAAAACTCCTGTATACTGGTGGCCCCAAGATGACAACCCTAGTTTTGATGATTCACTAGCAGAACCTGTAGTACTCAGCACACAATCATATTCATGGCTATGATTTATTGTAGTGAAAAGATATGAAGCTAAATAAGCAAAAGGAAAGGTGCATGGGCAAAGTCCTGAGAAAACTAGGTGCAAGCTTCCAAGAGTCCTTTGCAGTAGAGTCACTCATGTGTGAAGTGCTGTCTACCAGGAAAGCACACCAAAAACTTAGTGTCCAAGATATATAATCGATGACAGTCATGTAAGTATCCCTCTGCCTAGCACTTATCAAAATTCCAGACTCATAGAAAGCAAGCATGTGTTTAAAATAAATCATATTATTTGTATAAACAGTTTAGGCACAGTGAGCCATTCTTTTTTTTCCCCTTTATTTTTAAAGATGTGGGGTACAATTCAGAGTTAGGTATACAAATGTTCATTACCCAAGTACCCTTGTTGATGAGGCGTCTCCCTCTCTCCCCTGGTAGTTTCCCTCAACTGCCAAAGTGAGCTATTCTTATTTTTTGAGTAGGAGTCTCACTCCATTGCCCAGGCTGACATGCAGTGCGCACTCATGGCCACCCTAGCATCAACCTGCTGGGTGCCAACAATCCTTTCGCTTCAGCATTCCAAGTAGCCAGAGCTACAGGTGTGTGCTACTACGTCTGGCTATTTAAAAAAAAAATTTATTGTAGAGATGAAGTCTCGCCAAGTTGGCTGGGATGGTCTCGAACCCGTGGGTTCAGGCAATCCATTTGCCTCGGCCCCTCAAAGTGCTGGGATTACAGGCTGAGCCACCGAGCCCAGTCAAGTGAGCCATTCTTAACAAGGAATTGTGGGAAGTTTCCAGACATTAGCCAAGGAGAACCTTGCAAGACTTTTCTACAGAGAGTAGTCTCAGGACTGCTATGTCAACTCTTTTCTGCCCATCTTATGATTTTGTGTGTAACTCTCATGAGTGTTTTAAAATATCACTTAGCACCCTGGGACACAGATAAGATCATGTTTAAACCTGTAATGATGTAATGACTATAATGATGGTAAATGCTATCTGGCAGAGATACACGCATGCAGCAAGCTGTTACTATTGCATGCCTATCCATTAAAATTTATTTCCCTCTCACCCATTTAAGCAATAGTCTTTCTTGCTGCTATAAAATCAAATCTATCTTAGGAAGAGAATTGAGAAAATAAAACTTTGGGAATCACATTCACATGTTAATAGGAAGAACAAAAGATATTCCCTTCTACTCATGTTTTAGGAATGCAGAATATATAAATGTACTTGATTCTCCTCACCTCTCAACAGGTGACATTCTGCTTTTGTATTTGTGCCCATCTCCAGAACCATATTAACAAAAAGATACTGCATTTGTTTTTGGCAGTCAGTATGCAAGTTTTCCTTTCCTTTCTATTTACACATAAATGATGTGCTATAAGACATTCTAGGTTTATCTTTTACTTTGTAGGCAAATTAATCCAAAGAAAGTTAACCACAGACTGATCTAAACCACATACTGATGTCGGAAACAGATGAGAGTAAATTAAAAATCCTACAGAACTGGGTCAGTATAAGCAGAGTGCCTGACCTACAGTTATGAGGTTCTTCCATAAATGACAACTTGACCTCGTTTTGTTTAAGAAATGGCCTTATTCTACCCACCCAGGCTGGAATGCAGCAGCACAATCAAATTGTTCACTACAGTCTCAAACTCCTGGGCTCAAGCAATTCTCCTGCTTCAGCCTCCTCAGTACCTGGGACTACAGGCACGCACCACCATGCCCAGCTAATTTTTCTATTTTTTACAGATATGAGGCCTTGCTTTGTTGTCCAGGCTGATCTCAAACTCCTGGTCTCAAGCAGTCCTTCTGCCTCAGCCTCCCAAAGTGTTGGGATTAAAGGCATGAGCCACTGTCTCTGGCTAACCTGTTTATTTAAAAAAAAAAAAGCAAGAAAATTAACCTTTCCTTTCAGTTCAACAACAGTCAAGTATTTGTAGCCAGTCTATAGTCTTGAAAGATACAATCCCAAATGCCATAATCATGAACATAGAAATCCTGAAATATCAAAATCCCTAAAATCCCAATCCCAAAAGATCAAAGTTCTTAAAATATAATTATGGAAAAGTGGAAAATCTTTTAAGACATTTGTTATTTGTTTACATTTTTAAAATGGAACTTATTTGACAAACATTAAAAAACACAACAGAACACTATATAGGACACTTCTCACAAAAAATAGGTAACAGTATATGTATTTTACAAGCATAAACACTTATACTAAAAGCAGTCACACGGGTGTAACAGTTATGAGCAGATGAACCATACTCATAAAGTAGGTCAAAAGGGGAACTATATAAACACATAACACTATGGCTGGTAATTGTGTGCACCCAGCTTCATAACTGTGGTCATCTGAAATACTGTGACAAACTAAGTCTTTCGATGAGATCGATGAAAAACCAAGATGGGTCACCACTGCATGTGCAGTGTCCAAAGAGCTGAGACACTGAGAAATTTTATCTTTCACAAATGCAGATGTGCAAAATGGTTATGGTTAATTGTTTGGAGTTATTCCTTAAGAGCTGGCATAACATGATACAACTATCCTGTGATTGTGATTTTCAGGATTTTATTTATTCTTTTTTAGAGATGAGGGTCTTGCTCTGTTGCGCAGGTTGGAGTGCAGCGGCATAATCATAGGTCAGTGCAGCATTAAACTGGTGGGCTCAAACGGTCATCTCATCTCAGTCTACAAGTAGCTGGGACTACAAGCACACATCACGTCTGGCTAACATTTTGTAGAGACGTGGCTTCCCTATGCTGTCCAGGCTGGTTGTGAACACCTGGCCTCAAGTGATCCTCCCACCTTGGCCTACCAAAGCACTGGGATTATAGCATAAACTACTATACCTGGCCTGATTTTGGGGATTTCA
>NW_007034747.1:97142-99731 GCF_000164805.1 Carlito syrichta
ATTTCTGATGGTAATAATTATGAAAACAACCACAATGCGATGTTCATATAATGGAATTTTATTTAGCAATAAAAGTGAATTAAGTAGTTATACGTGCTACGATATGGAAGAATCTTGGAAATATTATGCTAAGTGGAAGAAGTCAAACACAAAAGATTACATACTGAATGATTCCATGTTTATGAAATGTCCCGAGCAGGCAAATCCTTAGAGACAGAAAGCAGATTAGAGGTTGTCATGGCAGAGAATGGGGCGTGATTGCTTTACTGGGGAGATGTAAATTCTCTGAAATTAGACAGGTGATAGTTACAAAAAACCCTGCTCAACTGTACACCTCAAAAAGGTAACTTTTGTAGTATGTGAATGACATCTCAATTAAAAAAAAACTGAGAGCTGGGCTCGGTGGCTCAGCCTGTAATCCTGCACCTTTGGGAGGCTGAGGGGAGTGGATTGCCTGAGCCCGCGGGTTCGAGACCCGCCTGGGCAGGCGAGACCTCATCTCTACAATAAATCAAAAAATTAGCTGGGCATGGTAGCGCATGCCTCTAATTCCAGCTACTTGGAAGGCTGAGGTGGAAGGATCGCCGGAGCCCAGCAGGTCGAGGCTGCGGTGGCCGGGAGCGGCCACTGCACTCCAGTCTGGGTGACAGAGTGAGACTCTAACTCAAAAAAAAAACAAAAAACAAAAAACAAAAAACAAAACTGAGGGGAGAAAAACCCCAAACCAAATACTGTTGTAGCCCAAAGGAGTTGTAACAAAATTATCTAGTGAATCTGAATTCTCCTCAATCATTTCTCTTTAATATAAGTAGTTCTCACTTAGCACAGCTCCCATATGCATGAATTTCAGTTACCATGGTTAATTAAATAACACCAGGTCCCCACCAATATCGTTTAAGTTTTGGTTACCATAGTATGTTAACTGTGAGAAATTACATAAACATTTTACTGCTATTCTATACATCACTACCTAAATGATAGCTGTGACCCATGATCAATGACCAACCTGACACCTCTTTCAGTCTGTGATGAGTCACTAAACATTTGTGACCAAGTTCACACACAGCACAATGTGATGTTGTGCTGCCTCCTTGTCTTGCAGTAAAAGCAACTCTTGTGACATTTTACAAAACTGGATACTCAAGGGAGTAATTTGGCTAACGATGATTACATTGCGGCAAAAAAATAAAAAGTCCTAATGCTAGAAATGAAATTCAAATCAAAAGTATACTGAAAAGTTGACTGTGGGAATGTTGACACCGCTGCCTCTGGTGACTAGCTATGCAGGCAGGAACTTAGCAACATAAGTAAACTCAGTGACAAAAACAAAAAAGCAAACTTCTTGACATCAATGAGGAAAGGGGTTATGATGAAAGGAAGATGATATCCCACAGGAAGTGTCACTGGCAAAAATCTCTTCCATGGAATTCTCAGAGATAATTCATGAAAAATCAAGCACAGAGGAGAATGTGTTGGCAGCTGATCCAAACGTAGAAGAGTATGGGAAGTCACCAATGCACAAAAAGATGCACACTCCATCTCATATATTACATAATGAGAGCAAGCACAGCTCAAGCTACTCTTGCTATGTTTCTGACAAAGAAATACCACTTTAATTTAAAAGAGATCACTGTCAAAATAATGAAATAAAATGGATAAATTCATCAGAATCTTAGTGTGTATCATATAAAGTAGCATTTCTCAAACTGCAACCTGCAATTTCTATACCAGAATACCTGTGATGCCCTTTTAAAAAGCAGTTTTAAGGTCTGCTCAAGTCACAATCAGTCTAGAATGAAGACAAGGGATCTGAATTTTTTATTTCCTTTCCAAGTGATTCCTATGCATACTTAAAAGTTTAAGGAAAAGATGGACAATCTGACTACAAACATGCTACAACTTTTAGAGTAAAAAGTACACAAACACACAAACCTGGAAAATAATATTTTAAACATTTACAAATAGCTACCTGTCTTAACTGTCAAAGAATTTACAGAATCAAAGAGAAAAAAAAAAAGCAAAAACAAAAAAGACTACACCAACCAGAAAAATTCTCACATTGTACACTATTGTTCTGATAAATCTATCTATGTTTTCTTCATGTATTTTGGTATTTGTCATTTATTTTTATTAACGTTTTTATCACCTAGAATTTGTTTTGGAATAAAAAACTGTGAAGAATTAACCTCATTCAAAGAGAGGCCTGGCCTTTGCCCTTGGAATGTCCTGCTTAATAAAGTAACTATACTGGGGGGGCTCTGATCTATGTACAATAATGATTTATTATGGGAACTTGGGTGACCCGATATCAGTTCTGCTTCTGGAAACTGGAGATTAAATGTATCAGTTCCTCTTGGATTTAACCCTATGCATCTTCTCCCTTGGCTGATTCTAAATAGAATTTTTTCCCTGTAGTGAACCATAACCATGAGTATATCAGCTCTTAGTTGAGTTCTATGAGTTCTCCCGTGAATCATGGAGCCTTGGAATGGCTCTAGGAACCTGCAATTGGTGTCAGAAGTGAGGGCATTCTTGACGGAATGTTCCCTCTAATTCACAGTTAACCTTTTTTTTTTTTTTTTTTTAAAA
>NW_007034747.1:99751-106861 GCF_000164805.1 Carlito syrichta
GTCTGAGTCTCACTTTGTCACCCAGGTTGGACTGCAGTGGCACGCTCACTGCCACTGCAGTCTTGACCTGCTTGGCTCAGGTAATCCTACCACGTCAGCCTTCCAAGTAGCTGGAACCACAGGTGGGTACCACCACATCTGACTAATTTTTTTATTTACTGTGAAGACAAGGACTTGCCAAGTTGCCCAGGCTGGTTCCCAAAACCCTGGGCTCAAGCAATCCTCTCACCTCCACCTCCCAAAGTGCTGGGATTATAGGTGTGAGTCACTGTGTCAGGCTTGACTAAACTGTTGAAGTTATGTCAGAGGTGAGAACGGTGTTGGGGTCTGTGCCCTCTTACTCTTGCAAAATCCTTTTTGTTTACAAAAGTAAAACACATTATAAAGAATTTGGAAGGTTTTCTCTGACTACGCTATTAAAAAAGACACTCCTAAACTCAAGCTCATCACTCTCCTCTATTCTCTGCTTTTTCTTCCCAGCAAAAATAACTGCCTGACATTCATTTATCATGTCTCCTGTTCACAGCTGAGTCTCCAGCACCTCTAACAGGGTCTGCCATACAGAAGCACAACTAAAATCTGTTGACTGTATGGTACAAACATATAATGGCAGCATTTTTTCAGTCACTACTCTTTTTTATTCCTCACTTCCCACAGGAACAAGTCCTCTTTTGCTACTAAAACCAAGGTGACTGCAATGAACCAATTTTCAGTGCTCCTGATCCAAGACATAAATACCATGTGGCTTTCTTCCAAAGAAAGAGCAAACTTTATAATTGTTTTCTTCTTTATAAAATGGGAATTAGGCTGGGCACGGTGGTTCACGCCTATAATCCCAGCACTTTGAGGCCGAGGTGAGAGGACTGCCCGAGTCACAGGTTTGAGACCTTACCTCTACCATAAATCAGAAAAAAATTAGTTGGACGTAGTGGCATGTGTCTGTAGTTCCAGCTATTTGGAAGGCTGAGGCGTAAGGATCGCCTGAGCCCCGCAGATTGAGGCTGTGGTGGCTATGAGTGTGCCACTGCACTTCAGTCTGGGCAACAGAGTGAGACTCCAACTCAAAAATAATAATAAAATGGGAATTAGGGCAAAATTAAACGACAGCCTATACATGACATCCTGGACATTAAAAAATCCAATTCTATGATAATTCATTTAAAGTTTCTTCTAAGATGGAACAGGAAAGGAACTTAGTTTCGCTGTCCCACCTCATTCTTAAAATAAAATGATTGTCTATTAAATATTCAATAGATCCTCAATGGAGTTTTGCATATTTTTACTGTAACATCTTATAGTGGCTTATGCTTGTAATCCCAGCACTTTGAAAGGGTGAGGCAGGAAGATTGCTTGAGGCCAGGAGTTTGAGACCAGCCTGGGCAACATAGTAAGACTTCATCTCTACAAAGAAAAAAAAAAATCAAAATAATCAGCTGGGTGTGGCAGTGCACACCTGTAGGTTGAGGCTGCAGTGAGCTGGGATCATGCCACTGCGCTCTAGCCTGGGTGATAGAGTGAGACTGTGTCACCCAAAAAAAAAAAAAAGTTTACAAGGGGTTGGCTTGGTAGTTCAGACTTGTCTAGAGACAGCACTTTGAGAGGTGAGGTGGGAGGGCTACTTGAGGTCAGGAGTTCAAGCCAGCCTAGGCAACACAGCCAGACTCTGTCTCTAAAAGAAATTAAAAACAAAAACATTAGCTGAATGTGGTGGTGCAGATCTGTAGTCCTGGGAGGCTGAGGTGGGAGGACTGCCTGAGTCCAGGAATTAGATGATGCAGTGAGCTGTGATCACACCACTGCACTCCAGCTTGAGGGACAGAGTGAGACCCCTTCTCTCAACTAACAACAACAAAAAAGTTTACAAGGGATGAGAGACAGCCCTAAATTATGAAGGACACAACAACAAATCAAGTCTAAGCTTGAGCTTTCCCCTTCTCTAGAAAGGACTGAATCTGATACACACAGACCTCCTTCCTTGGGTTATTAATAAGATTATTTAGACTTGGAAAGTAACACACAGGAATTATTAGATAACATTCATTAATAAAGGGATAGTAAGGATGAAAGAAAAAAATGTTTTCATGCAAATTCATTTGAACAACTTAGATTAGGTAAGCATTTCACTGTATTTACTTGAAGGGGAACTTAAGAGAAAATCAGTCCAAAAAATTAAAAACTTCTATTTACTTCAATGACCCAAATTTCTGTTTCACAGATTATGTCTATGATTTTAATACCATTCTTCTTAGACAAATTTAAATTCAGAAAATAGCTAGAATTTCAAGAAACAAATTGGGCATTAATTACATTCAACGTCTAACATTTTGGTTTCCTTTCACTAAAGGACTTTATTCACCAAATCCCTCATAGCATTAGGCTGTGAAGGAAAAATTTTTGGAAGTTCTTCAGATTAGAATAAAAGGCATATACACAGCAAATAAAATGATTTAATGAAAAGAAATCTTTATATTGTACATATTTTTTCTTTTTTTTGAGTTGGAGCCTCACTCTGTCACCCAGGCTGGAGTGCAGTGGCACGCTCATGGCCACCGCAGTCTCGACCTGCTGGGCTTCCGCCTCAGCCTTCCAAGTAGCTGGAACTATAGGCACATGTTACCACGCCCGGCTAATTTTTTGATTTGTTGTAGAGATGATGTCTTGCCAAGTTGACCAGGGGTTGGTCTTGAATCCGTGGGCTCTGGCAATTCTCTCATTCTGGCTTCCCAAAGTGCTGGGATTTTAGGCATGAGCCACTGTGCCTGGCCCTATATTGTATATATTTTCATTTATCTACCAAGGGATATGATTTCACACATTATAAATATAAGGTCAAGAAATGATGATTAAACAAAGTGTATTTTCTGGTCATTAGCATAGTTTGTGCTAGTCTAGTTTGATTTAGTTTCTTTACCTGTCCACTAAGAGAGGCTGGCTTAGGTAAGCATGGAAAATAATGACTCGTCCATTTAGGAGAAATGGGTCTTAAGCCCATATTCTACTGTCATCATGTCATTGTTACAGTAAGCAAAAAAGGAGCTACTTTCTGTATCACTGCATTTCAGACTTAATCAATGGACCACCAAGGCCAGCACTAATCCTAATCTTTGCTCAAAGAGAATTAAAAATGAAAGTAGCAGTTAGGCTTTTTAGCTGTTAAGACACACACACACACACACACACACACACACACACACACACACACACACACACACTTTAGTTGCAACCTATCAGAGACTAATTCGAAATATTTTTTTTTCTCAACTCCCACAAATCACTCATTTGTACCAGAATTCAAACTTCATAAAGATGATTTTGGGCATTCCGGAATTTAAGCATGCTATATAAAATTTAAGAATGAAGTAATATCCTAAAGATATTTCTGCTTATTTCAAGGCTAACGCCAGGACCCAGAAACATTTCTATCAGTTCAATATAAAATGTACATATTTATACTCCTACACAAGCTTCAACATTTTCTCAGTAGGCACTTTATAATCATCAGAATAAAGATCTACCAGCACAAAAACTAGCTCAATTTCCCTATCCACCTAAAGTATCATCACCAAGGTTCTTCAGTCACGAAATAAAATGTATCAGGTCAAAGAGCTTAACATTTTTACTCTTTCTGAGACAAGAGTTAAATATAGCTCTCCTCAGTGTCCTGAGAGGTGCCAGCCTGGCTCTCTAGGCACACAATCTTCTAAAATAACTGCCTATTGCTGTTGCAGGAATGAATCACAGAAGCAATTTCTCTGCACACACAAGAGTCAAGTTCACAATTAGTTTAAAAAGCTGGATTGCTAATTTAAGTCAGTGTTAAGAGCTAGTCTTCCATGCCTTGTTATTTTATGCAAACAACTTTTGACTAGGCAGAAATTAACTACCATACCATCCATTACTCGTATTTTTTGGTCATTAACCCTCTAGCACTAGAATGATTTTATTTTTGCCATTACCTTAAAATAGGCCTTTACCAGTACTACTTTGGTCTTGATTTCTGCTGACTCCTTCAGTTTTTAGGCAATCTGAACTAGAATATAAATTTAGGAAAAAAACACCACCATATAATGTATCTTTTTATGGAGTAGAATTTTCAACCAAATAAAAAACATGTTATTAAAAAAATTAAACTAAAATCTAGTCACAGGGAATTTGTTTAAAAAGAGGATCTATATAACTAGGTATGACTTTCTATTTTTCTCTTATGTCCTTTGTATATGCCTGCCATTCTTGCTCTGGAAGGTAAAAGGAGTACTAAGTAGACCAACTTAGGAAAAAAGTTACTTCACAAAATTGCTACTAACCCCAGTTCCGTGTGCTCCAAGAAACAGGGACCACTGTTTTTCAGGGCTCTATATTCACTGTACATAAAATCTTTTTTGAAGTACATTCCCTACAGAGAAGTCACATCAACATATCTATTTTGCATTCTTTCCAAAAGAAAATGAAGCAATATTTAAAACAAGATAAAACTCATAGCCTCATTTAACATTCACTGAGTGCTTACTTCTTGTCAGGATTTTACATGGGTAGGTTTTTTTTTTTTTTTGAGTAAGTCTCAATCTGTCAACCAGGCTGGAGTGCAGTGGCACTCTCATGGCCACCGCAGCCTTGACCTACTGGGCTCAGGTGATCCTTCCACTTCAGCTTTCCGAGTACCTGAAAGTACAGGTGTGTGCTACCACATCTGGCTTATTTTTTGATTTACATAGAGATGAGGTCTCACCAAGTTGCCCAGGCTGGCCTCGAACCCCTGGACTCAAGCAATCCTCTAGCCTTGGCCTCCCAAAGTGCTGGGATTACAGACTTGAGCACTGTGCCTGCCATGGGTAGGAACTTAATACTCAGAACCAACCCAGGAGATCAGTAAATATTATTCCTATTTCACAGATAAGGAATCAGAAGTGCAAAGAGACTGGCAGCTAGCAAGCTGTGGAGCAAGATTTGAATTTAGGTAGGCTGAACACTACACCTGTTATGAACAAGGAGAATAGAGGTAGTTCTGTAAAATAGAATTAGGAACTAAAATTAGAAATAGAATGTGTGTGTGTGTGTTTGTGTGTGTCCATTCCATATACACAAAGATATGTACCACAGTTGCTAGGAGAGAGCTACAAAACTAAGCACAGCGTAAAAGAAAGAGTATCACACTTCTTCATCACATGGCAACTTCATCAATAGAGGACAAATAAATTTTACTTACAAATTCAGGTTTTGTGGATAAGTACAATATTCAAAGAAAAATGGGTAAGATATAACTACACAACATAAATATTTCTAGTAAGCTTAAATATACCTATGAAGTTCTAGGAATTGTTAGCTCAATTTATTCAGGATCTGAAGCCTTCTTGATTATAAAGACTTAAGTATGATTATTTCAAAGTACAGTAGTAGTACAATAATCTTCTCTAGGAATGCATCATAAAATTATTAGAAAGTCAAAGGGAAAAACCAACTTAACTACCACTTTGTTCACAACTCCAAGTCTATATCTAATGTTCACAGTAAGATGAATTGACTCAGCTAATTCCAAAACTGTATGTTCACTTGACACTAGTGCTTGAGAGATTTAAAGTGTAAATTTCAAGACTCATAAAATTATACGTTATCACAAGAAAAACAAATGTCAATTGAAGCTGCAAGTAAACAGTTTGTTTCAAAAAGACAAAACTACCACTTGCCTGGCAGTTCTATTTACAAAGATAAATCCTTCTGTGTTTACGAATAGTTATTTAATATTATGAAGGCCCCGGGCAACATTAAACTCCTTAAAAACAACATTTTAACTTAACACTAGCCATTACTCCTGCATCCTTAAGTAAGGTGTGTAATTTTGAGAGTGTCCCTTTTTAATAATATGAACAAAATCTTTCCTTCTTCAATACACTTCTGGGGCATCCTGACTTCCAAACATTATGATTAAGAGAATTTCACATGTCAAGTGTGGTGGCTCACACCTGGAGTCCCAGCACTTTGGGAGGCTAAAGTGGGAGGACTGCTTGAACCAGGAGTTTGAGACCAGCCTGGGCAACAACAGCAAGACCCAGCATCCACAAAAACGAAAATAAAAAATTGGATGGGTGTGGTGCCGAGCACCTGTAATCCCAGCTACTCTGGCTGTGGCAGAAGGAGGATCACTTGAGCCCAGGAATCTGAGGTCGGATGAGGTGTGATCAGGCCACTGTACTCCAGCCTGAGTGACAGAGCAAGACCCTGTCTCCAAAAAAAAAAAAAAAAGAACATTTTATAGATTGCTCCTTCATTGACCTCAAAGGGGACTTTTCAACATAAAGATATGTGAAAATAATTTAGTCCATAGTATAAAAAACGAGAGAAGAAAACTTCAGACTTTAAGATAGAAAACGAAATAATTCCAGTGGTTAAGAAAACAACAATTAAAAAAAAAAAAAAAAGAAAACAACAATTACAGAATTCAGAAAGCTAGGATCACACAATTAAGAACGACTTACAAAATTAATCACCTGCATGTTTTATTACTCTTTGGAAAAAGTTATTATAGATACTAAAAACGAAAATAACTTTCTGAAAAGTTGTATCTTGCAGGACTCCCCCCCCCCATTTATCATTTCAAGCAAGCACTGTTCCCAACTTAAGACTTGCTCTCTTGTTTCTGAAACGCAATACTTTACTTCCAGGAGCCACTCGACGTGAAGACCAGTTCCCATCTGTTTCCACCAAAGTCAACCTCTATTTTAAAAATCACAGTCTGCCATTACGCCCACTTCTCTACAACCACATGCTCGACGCATTCTGAGTCGGTGACTGCGAAGGGCCCCATACACCTGAGAAAAATCCCATGTTTATTAGCAAGTTCGTTAGCAGGAACGCTCTCCAGGTGAATTTCCGGTGCACTTCCAGAGAGACTGCGCCAGACTCATTTGGGGCACAAAAAGGGGCCGCTATTGCTCGTCCACATATGAAATGCTGGAGTGACAGGAACTCCCCCGGAGAGTGTAGACAGCCAGGATCAAACCTCGGGCGGGGGTTCCCGGGCCACGGTTCCCCACCCGTCTACACTGGACTCCCTACCCCAAGTCATCTGGACGTCGACGAGGAAGTGGAGTGGGGTGGGGTGGAGTGGGGTGTCCA
>NW_007034747.1:107345-114225 GCF_000164805.1 Carlito syrichta
CGGACGATGGCCGCCCGCCGCCTCTCGCCCGCCGGCCTCTCCCGGCTCTCTCTGCCCTTCTCTCTCGCTTCTCCTCTCCCCTCCCTCCGGGCTTCCGTCATCGACCGGGCATTTCCGCTGGGAAAGGCGAGCGGGCGGCGCCGCCAGGACTCGGCGCGCGAAGAGTAAGCAGCGCCCTCGCGTGGCTCGGCGGAGAAACGATCCGAGGAGCCAAGCATCACGCCTCTTTCTCCTCTTTGCTCCGCCTCCTCGCTTCTGGTCTCTGGGAGCTTTGTCCTCACTTTAGCCTCCTGCAGAGCTTTTTCAGCGCCCTGGACAGAGAACTGGGAACCCTGGGCTGTCCCTCGACAACATTTTCTCTCCATAGTCTGGTACACTCCCATGGCCGGCATTCCATACGGATTATTTCCAGCCCTGTTTCTAGCTATGGGACCCTAGCATCTCGACCCGCGCCCCCATTACGCATTAGAAAGATGAAATGATTGTTCTGTATGGTAATCTGTGTCCCTTCCCCCCCCCCAGCCTTCTTGACCGTGTTTTCTGCAGTGTTTACTGAGTGGTAATGATTTTCAGTCAACAAATATTTTTATTTTTATTTTTTTGAGTCGGAGTCTCACTCTGTCGCCCAGGCTGGAGTGCAGTGGCTGCTCCCGGCCACCGCCGCCTCGACCTGCTGGGCTCCGGCGACCCGTCCGCCTCAGCCTTCCGAGTAGCCAGAATTACAGGCAGGCGTTACCACACCCGGCTGATTTTTTGATGTATTGTAGAGACGAGGTCTCGGCCAAGTTGCCCAGGCGGGTATCGAACCAGCAGGCTCAGGCAATCCCCTCACCTCAGCCTCCCAAAGCCCGGGATTACAGGCTGAGCCACCGAGCCCGGCTCAGTCAACAAATATTTACCGAGCAGCTGCTAGCTGCCAGATGCCTTGTAGGACATGCTAAACGACTGCACTGCCTCTGTTAGAAGCACACGCTACAGGCCCAAGAGGGTGGCAGCATCTTGTGTCAGAAGGCAAGGGTTCCTGGGTGGCTCGGCCTACTTCCCAGCTGTGTCCCTGCGCAATCACCAAACCTCCTCAAGCCTCAATTTCTTCATCTGTTAAAATCAGTATCAGGCCTACCTTTGTGAAGATTGATTTTTTTTCTTTTTGGGTTGGAGTCTCACTCTGTCGCCCAGGCTGGAGTGCAGTGGCACACTCACGGCCACCCCAGTGTCGACCTGCTGGGCTCCAACCATCCTTCCGCCTCAGCCTTCCAAGTAGCCAGAACTACAGGCGCGCGCTACTACGACCCGCTAATTTTGTTTATTTATTGTAGAGACAAGCTCTCGCCAATTTGCCCGGGCTGGTCTCGAACCCGTAGGTTCAGGCAATCCACTCGCCTTGGCCTCCCAAAGAGCTGGGATTACAGGTTGAGCCACCAAACCCGACTGAAGATTAAATTTTAAAAGTGCCCATTTGATAGTACAGTATGGGGAGCTATGTGTTAGTTGCAATATCCCTCATGGGGAATAATGACAGAAAGCTTTAGAAAGGTGGTGTTTAAACAGAATTTTGAACCTTCTCCCCAGGCGAAACCTTGAAGTTACCTGGAGAAGAGGAGCGGAGTTCTAAGAAATGTTTATGGTGCCAGAGGACAAGTGTGTGAAAGATCACCCATCGTCTGTTTTGAAAGCTGTAAACACTCCTAGCATCAGAATAGATCATATGGTAGGAAATAAGGCTGGAAGAGCTCCTGCTCTCTAGCGAGTTGTACGCACTAGCAAACCAATTGAACAAAACACAAAAAGGAGACGGAAGAATACTGGAGAGAAGGGTTGCCTGTGGAATTGCAACAGATACTGCATTCTCTGAGTAGGTTAGTCAATAAAGGTTTAAAGGAGGCTGAATTTCAGCTAAACCTGGAAAGCTCAGAATAAAAGTGAAAATGAGGATATTTTAGGAGTTCCTAAAGAAGATAGACTGAGAACAGAAAATACACACTGAGGAAAAATGGGAACCAGGGAGAGTGCATAGGAAGGGAGGTCCTAGAAATAGAAGCAAACGTGTTTGGAACAGAGAGAGAATATTCTTAGAGTTGGGGGTGAGCAGGTAGGCTTGTGAAAACAGTACTTCTGAAAAGTGTAATCATGTAGCGCTGTAGATCAAGTGAGAATCTTGTACTTTTTTGAGTTCTTCTCATGTACTGTTTTTACATGTATTTTCTCACTTAATTATCCACTAACCCGATGAAGCAGGTGCTATCATTACCCTCCATTTTACAGATGGAAAAAAAAAGACACATAGAAGTTTAAAAAGTATGATCAAGTCACACAGATAGTACTGGTGGAGTAAGAATTAAGATTCATGTCTGTCTGAATTCCACTCTATACTTTATGTTAGATGGCCTCTGTTGTCTGGACTAGAACAGGGAAAGCTTGAGAATAGCAGACCAGACAAGGGGCTTGACCATTGCAATACCGGCTTTGTTATTTTGGTTGCAAAGCCATCTTTTTTTTTTTTTTTTTTTTTTAAGATTTGAGGTCTCACTGTGTTGCACAGGTTGGTCTCGAACTCCTGGGCTCAAGTAATCCTCTTGGTGAAGTAATCTTAATTAAAAATAGAAATTATAATTCTTAAACATTTTTGTCCTCTTTGCTTCTGTCATATATATATTTGTGTGTGTTTTCTCCTTTGAAACATAATCATTAATCTCTAATCCTCTAATTATTTGTCATACCAAACTGCATCTAATCTTAGGCCAGGTCAAAATTTCTTTGTTTACTACACATGTTCTTGTTTTTATTTTGTTTACTTCTCTCCTTTTGGTCAAATAATTTTAAAAATTGTTAACTTCAACAGATCCTTTGCTTTAAAAGTACTTGTTAGATGTTGTTCCTAAACAATTGACTAGGCTCTTTTAAAATATATAAACACTGATTTTTTTCTAGATGTATTATACCCTTTAAAAATATGAATCATTTATAATATCCAGGGAGTTATATGCTACATTAAAAAAAATTTTTTTTTTTTGAGTTGGACTCAGTCGCCATTGCACTCAATTGCCCAGACTGGAGTGCAATGGCACGCCCCTGGCCACTGCAGCCTCGACCTGCTGGGCTCCAGCGATCCTTCTGTCTCAGCCTTCCAAGTAGCTGGAACTACAGGCGTGTGTTACCATGCCCGGCTAATTTTTTTATTTTATTGTAGAGTTGTGGTCTCGCCAAGTTGCCCAGGTGGGTCTCGAACCCGCGGGCTCAGGCAATCCACTCACCTCAGCCTCCCAAAGCGTGGGATTACAGGCTGAGCCACTGAACCTGGCTCTACATTAAAATTAAATATTGCATTGATCTAAAAAAGATTCTTCTATACCATCATAATCCTCAAACAATTAAATAAATATTTTGACTTCTCATTCAAATACCTTCTGATAATTGGAATGTGAATAGGATATTACTGAAGTTATTACAGGAAATTCTGCATACGACTCTCTTGATAATGATTAAAACAATTAAAATAGACAAAGTCAAATTGAAAATACTTTCTTTGAATTTTAAAATAATAAATCACAATTAATAAAAAGATCATAGTTCTTATCCTCCCTTCACGTTCTTTTGCACCAGAATGTGGTTCTAAAAACCCTTTTCAAATTGATCAAACAAGAAATTATTTGAAGATAAAGGCATCACAGCAGAAACTATGATTAATATTTTGTCCTTATTTGTTGACCTCAGTAGGAGAGTTGGTTTTCATTCCTTAGGACAACACTACAGAAGTGGAGTCCTTTCTAGCTTTAAACATTTTTATGCCTAGCTATTCTATATTGTGTATCTGACAATTCCAACATTGCCTATTTTTAAGCGACTAAGGATTTTTTTGTTTCTGCTGACTCTTAGTCATAGTGGCTTGCCAGATTCTTGTATATATAGGTTCACAGATTTTGTTGGAGTCCTGTGAGCCTTCCTTGAAAAGTCTTTCCTCTAGAAAGGCTGCTTCTCTTTCTCTGGTAGGCAGAAAATATCCCTAACCACTTCAACCACTGTTTTGGCTCAGAATGAATGCCAGTTCCCTCACCTCTTAACAGTTTCATGGTTCTGTGTCCCCACAGCAGCACTGCTTTAGGAACCCAGGCTCAGAGCAATCTCCCACCTTCAGGCAGCCAGGTCCTTCAGGTGGGCACCCTGCTAATTTGCCTCCCTGCTACTCAGGCCCTGGCTCTTGGCCTTCTGGCTTTAGTTTCTAGCTATTCTGTCCCAAGCTTCCAATTCCTTCTCAAATCTTCAAATGGCTTAAACTCCAGGTCCTTTCTACTCCAGTCATACTGTCTACCTATTCTGGGCTATATTCATGCTTTTTGTGTATTTTGTGAAAATCTATGGAGCCTTCTGTGAGACCAATAAAGTCTCAAAAAAATGTGTCCTGGCTGGGCTCGGTGGCCAAGCCTGAAATCCCTTTGGGAGGCTGAGGCTAGTGGATTGCCTGATTTGAGACCAGTCCAGGCAACTTGACAAGACCTCACTCAACTCTACAATACATAAAAAATTAGCTGGGCATGGTAGCACATGCCTGTGGTTCCATCTACTAGGAAGACTGAGGTGGAAGGATCACTGGAGTCCAGCAGGTTCACACTGGGAAGGCTGTGAGCTTGCCACTGCACTCCAGTCTGGGCAACAGAATGAGACTCCAACTAAAAAAAAAAAAAAACAAAAAAAAGAAAAAAAGTGCCCTACCCCAAGCCTAGTTTTTTGGAGCAGGTAGTTCTCTCAGGGACATTCATAATACTTGAGAGTCTTAAACGTTGGAACTATTTAAAAATTTGTACATTCATGTTAATATTTTTCCTTTTACACAATTGAATTTTTCATAATCTCTGACTATGGGCTTTTGAAAAGCTTAAGGCCTATGGTTGTCTAAAGATTAATATACAGCTTGGATACTGATTTCTCAGCTACAACCAAGACTCCAATCTCTTCTCCAAAACCTGGGCTACTTTCCACAATACTCACTGGAGAAGAAGCTTTAAGTCAATTCAATCCTGATAGCTACTTTATTGCCCCAATAAGTTTTGGAAAATACTTTAATCTATTTTATCAATCAGTTACTGTCTCTTACTTGCCCCTCATTTTCTTGGCTCCATGCCTTAGTTCATGCTTTATTTCCACATGAAATACTTTTCTTTCTTCTCCATACTCATATACATGAGCTTCCCCATCTTTAAGAACAAGTGTAGGACTATCTTTTTCCATGAAGCCTTTTATCTTTCTTTGATACCAGAAGGCATTCATCTTTGCATACTCTAAAAAATCATACCTTTGGATCAGAACCTTTTTCATACCCCATACTTTCTATCTCATTTGTTATTTGTGGGCATTTCTTCTTTTTCCTATTAGACTATAAATTTCTTGACCACAAGATCCATATGTATATTACACTTGTAATACCAAAAACACATAGTAGCAGCCCTTTGGAGACTAGGTGCTCCATAAATATTTGCTGAATGAATTTGAGAAAATGAGCAGAGGGCCATAAGAATGAAGGGAACTGGAAGTGTGACCAAAAGATTGCTTTCAGCATTTAGGATTAGCACACCATTAAGAAAGGGTTCAATATTTACTTCAACTTTTCTTTCTTTTAAAATGTATATTTATGCTTTCATCATGATTTTGATACCATATTTTTCATTTTAGCTGACACAGGTATAGCAGAGATTGCTAGTACTCTAGCCAATATCTGCTATACATCTCTTCTTTATTATTATTTTTTCAGTCAGGGTCTTACTCTGTTGCCCTGGCTGGAGTGCAGTGGTATGATCACCACAGACTCGACCTGTGAAGGCTCAGGGGATCCTTCTGCCTCAGCATTCCAGAGTAGCTGGGACTACAGGTGCATGTGTCACTATGCCTAGCTAGTTTCTAAAAAATTTGTGTAGACAAGGTCTTGCCATGTACCTCTTCCTTACTAACAAACCTGTTTGAAGTGAAAAATGCATAGCTTGAAAATTACTTAGAAGTGGCCACAGGGTATAATTCTGACAAATAGGTGCAAGGAGAAGCAGTTGAATGGGGCTCTAAGGGAAATCTCGCTAAGGCAAGTAAACTTAAAATGCTTCTTCCTGAAACTTGCTGCTGGAGGTGGACGAGCCATTTAGAGGCCCCGGGAAGAAAAGAATGAGGCTAAGGGCCACATGTTAGGGACAGCCAAGAAGAAAGATCAAATGAACCTGGGTATCTAATGGCTTGTGAAGCCAGAATAGCAACTCTAGGTCATATACTTCCAGACTAATTTTTAAAAAATTGTTTTTGCTTGATACACAACTGCATATATTTATGGGGTATAATGTGATGTTTCAATACATGTCATTGTGTGATAATCAATCATGGTAATTAGCATATCCACCACCTCAAACATTTATTACTTATTTGTGGTGCGAACACTCAGAATCCTCTGTTCTGTGTATTTTTAAATATACACTATGATATTGTTAACTATAGCCACCCTATTGTGCTATAGAACACCACACCTCCTGTTATTTTGTACCTGATGACCTACCTCTCCCCATCATCCCTTCTCCCTTCCCTTCCACTATTCTCCTATGAGATCAACTCTTTTAGACTCCACAAATGAGCATGACCGTGTGGTGTTTTGTCTTTCTGTGCCTGGCTTATTTCACTTAACATAATGTCCTCCAGGTTCATCCATACTGCCACAAAGGACAGGATTTCATTCTTTTTTATGGGTAACTAGTATTCCAGTGTGTGTGTGTGTGTGTGTGTGTGTGTGTGTGTGTGTTTTGGATCCACTTGTCCACTGATAGACATGTAGGTCGATTCCATATCTTGGCTATTCTTTTTTATGGGTAACTAGTATTCCACTGTGTGTGTGTGTGTGTGTGTGTGTGTGTGT
>NW_007034747.1:114506-122296 GCF_000164805.1 Carlito syrichta
AGCTACTTGGAAGGCTGAGGCAGAAAGATCACCTGAGCCCAGCAGGTCAAGGCTGCAGTGACCAGGAGTGTGCCACTGCACTCCAGCCTGGGTGATAGAGTGAGACTCCCACTCAAAACATGACAAAACAAAAAACAAAAAAACCCCACAAACCTGATATAACCAGATACTATTCATTTTATGCTCTGATCAAACAATAACTCAAAAATTATATAATTTTTTGATAAGTGAAATTGAACAATTGTTCATATTTTTGACAAGGGTATTTTGTATATGTAAATTGAGTGTTCATCATTTTATGAGTTTTTTTTTTTGTTGTTGAGAAAGCAGGATTTATTGAGAGGACAGAAAAGCTCCTACAGTGGGAGGAGACCTGAGGGGTTGCCCCATTTTATGAGTTTTTTCACTTCCATATTATTGACTTATAGGCTGCTTGGTATATATGTTTCAAGTATCTTAGCCAGTGTATTACTTGGATTTTATATTTACTTATAAAAGTCTTGCCCTATAAGCTTTTTAAATATTTATGCTGTAATAAGATTACTTCTTATGTGTCCTGAAGTACTCTCTAAGTGCTTAGATTATTTCATTAATTCCCTTCCTAACAACCCTATGAAGCAGGTGCTACTATTAGTGCTCTGATTAATGAAATGAGAATCCTGAGGTGGAGAAGACAAATGACTGGCCTGAGGTCACTCAGCTGGAGCTGGGAAGTGAGGGCACTTGGTTTGACTCAAGCCTATGTTTGTGTGCACTTTCTCACATTCTCTCTCTCTCTCTCCTTCCCTCTCTCCCTCCCCAATCCTGTCAATGATTCTGCTCAAGCCCCTTCAGAAAGGCTCCCTTGCCCCAAGATTACATGAATATAAATATTATGTACTATAGACATTTAAATGAAATGAAATACAAGATTTATTGTAGATTTTCTACTAAAATCTCTTTGCAAGACATTTTCTTTGGTGGTTTTTGTTACTGTGGGAAAACAGAAAATTTAACATTTAAACACTTTTAAGCAGACAGTTCAGTGGTATTAAGTTCATTCTCAATGTTGTGCACCCATCACCACTATCCCCACTAGAACTTTTTCATCGTCTCAAATAGGAACTCTGTACCCATTAAACACAGTAAATCCCCATTCCCTGTAAAATACACATACCTTCATGTTATTTCTTTGCAATAGTATGATTACTATATTATTATTATTATTAATTTTTTATTATAAAGATGTGGGGTACAATTCAGGGTTAGGTATACAAACGTTGATTATACAGGTACCCTTGTTGATGAGGTATGCTCCTCCCTCCCCTAGCAGTTTCCCTCAACTGCCAATCCCACCCCCCTCCCCTGATATTTCTTTGTAATATTATTAAGAGAAGGGGGCTGGGCGCAGTGGCTCAAGCCTGTAATCTCAGCACTTTGGGAAGTGGAGGCAAGAGGATTGCCTGAGCCCAGGGGTTCGAGACCAACCTGGACAACCTGGTGAGACCTCATCTATACAATAAATCAAAAGATTAGCCGACGTGGTAGTATGTGCCAGTAGTTCCACTTACTTGGAAGGCTGAGGCAGAAGGATGGCGGGAGCCCAGCAGGTCAATGATGGGGTGGCTGGAGTAGCTGTGAGTGTGCTACTGCCTTCTAGTCTGGGCGACGGAGTGAGACTCCATCTCAAAAAAAAAAGAGAAGGACCTTAGCTGAACACCTCAAAGAAGCTTTTAGGTGCTCATTTGAATACTCTTGAGTTATCTGGATTCTTGATTTAATTTCCACTTGTATTTTCTCATATTATATATCATATTTAATTGATTCTAAGTTACCATTTTTTCACAGTTAAACATCTCTAAAATTGGGTTCCACTAATAATCAATGAAAGCTTAGATTCAATCAAATGTAGTATATCTTCAAATAAATCAACTCTGTTGAGGTATATGATTCACATACAATAATTACTAATTTTAAGTGTACATTTTGTTGAGCTGTAACTGATGGATACAGTCATATACCCACCACACACTACACAATACTTAGAAAATTTCCCTCAACCTGAAACATTCTTCATGTTCCTTGTGTCCTCCTTTCCCCAATTCCTGATCCCTGGGAACACTGATCTGCCTTCTAACACAGTGTGCCTTTTCTAGAAAAAAAATTTTTTTGGTTGGGTTTCAGTCTTGTCACTCAGGCCGGAGTCCAGTGGCATGTTCATGGCTCACCACAGCCTCATCTTCCTGGGTTCAGGTGATCCTTTTGCCTCTACTGAATAGTTGATTTTTTTTTGCAGACATGGGACCTGGCTATGTTGTGTAGACTGACTTTTATAGAATTTCATACAAATGAAATAAGTCTTTTGTATCTGGTTTCTTTCCCTTAGTATAACATTTCTGAGATTCATTCATGTGGTATATCAGTAGTTTGTTCCTTTTTGTTGACCAGTATTCCATTGTATACTATAATTTATTCATTTATTCATTCATAGACTGATGAATACTTGGGTTTCCGACTTTTGATTATGAATACAATTTCTAGAAAGATTCAAATACGAGTCTTTGTGTAGACATGATTTCCATTTCTCTTGGGTAAACTCCTAGGAGTAGGCTTTCTGGGTCATATAGCATCTAAATGTTTAAAGTTTTGAGAAACTGCATTTCCCAAGGTGGGTGTACAACTCTGTGTTCCCATTAGCAATGTATGAGAATGCAAGTTACTCTGCAGGTTTGCTAACACAATATGGCCAGTCTTAAACTTATATTCACGTGAGTGTCTTATTGTAGTTTTACTCTTTGGTTCATCGAGCTTTTGGAACTGTGGGTTTATCGATTTCATCAAATATGGTAATTTTCAGCTATTAATTCTTCAAAAACTGTTTTTGTTTCTACCTCTCTCCTCTCTTCCTTATCCTGCTAATTGTTGTTTCACGGGTCACTGATGCTGTTTTTTCCCTTGTCCATTCTTTACTGTGTGCTTCATTTTTAGTAGTTTCTATGGCTATGTTCTCAAGTGTACTGATCTTCAGCACCTAATCTGCTCTTTATCCCATCCAGTACATTTTTCATTTCAGATAAGAGTTCTATTTGCATAATTTGTATATCTTCCATTTGCTTATTGTGTTATCTTTCTCTATAGTCTTGACCTATGAAGTATATTTACAATTACTAATTTTACATCTTTGGTAATTTTATCATTTCTATCATTTCATTGTTTCTTTTTTTTTTCCTGGTGATGGGCCATATTTTTCTGTTTTGCCTACCTAATAATGCTTTGATTAGATGACAGATACTATGAATTTTACACTGCTGATTGCTGACTTTTGTTGTGGTTCTTTAAGAAGCATTGAGTGTCATTCTGGTGTGTGATTACTTGAAATTAGTTGGATTTTTTTTTTTTTTGAGGCAAGCCTTGCTTTTGAGATTTTCATTTAGATTTGGAGCCTCACTCTATTATCCAGGATCGAGTGTGGTGGCACAATCACAGTTCACTGCAGCCTTGACCTCCTGGGCTCAGGCGATCCTTTTGCCTCAGCCTCTGGAATATCTGGGACTACGGGCACACACCACCACGTTCAGCTAATTCTTTTTTTTCCCTTAGATACATAAGTAGCCTATACACAGGTTAAGTTTAGGCATCCAACTGATCCTCACTTCCCCTGGTTTAGGATCAGGTAAGCTTTGTGATGCCACGTGCCCTCCTTCTTCCTTCCCTCCCTCCCCTGGCGGTGTCCCATGACTGCGGATCCCTCCCTGGTAGCATTGTGATAAATGTTCAGGACCCACTTATGAGTGAGAACATTGGGTATTCGTTCTTTGTTTCTGTGATAGATCACTAAGTATGAAGGACTCTAAATCCATCCAGCTTGCTGCAAAGTCAGTAATTTGACTTTTTTTTTTTTTTTTGAGCAGGAGTTTCACTCTGTCGCCCAGGCTGGAGCGCAGTGGCACATTCACAGCCACCGCAGCCTTGACCTGCTGGGCTCAGGTGATCCTTCTGCCTCAGCCTTCCAAGTAGCTGAAACCCCAGGCACATGCCACCATGTCCATCTAATTTTTTAATTTTTGTAGAGATGAGGTCTCGCTAAGTTGCCTAGGCTGGTCTCGAATCCCTGGAGCCAGGCAATCCTTTCACCTCCACCTCCACTTCCCAAAGTGCTGGGCTCACAGGCATAAGCAACCATACCAGGGCAATTCTGTCCTTCTTTATGGATGTGTAATACTCCATTGTGTATATGTACATTTTCTTTATCCTGTCCTTTGATGGACAGCAGAGTTGTTTCCACATTTTTGCTATTGTAAATAGTGTGGCAATAAACATGCGTGTGCAAGTATCTTTTTTTGTAGAATAATTTAAAATCCTCCAGGTTTATTCCCAGAAAGGGGATTACTGGGTCAAATGGAAGGTCAATTTCTAGTTCTTTTAAAAAATCGCCACACAGTTTCCACAGAGATTGGACTAGTTTGCATCCAACAGTGTAGAAGCATTCTCTTTTCTCCACATTCATGCCAGCATCTGTTGTTTTTTGATTTATTACTGATGGCCATCCTTACTAGAGTTAGGTTGTATCTCAGTGTGGTTTTAATTTGCATTTCTCTGATGATTAGTGAGGCTGAGCATTTTTCATGTGTCTGTTGGCTGCTCATATATTTTCTTTTGAGAAGTGTCTATTCATGTCTTTTGCCCACTTTTTAAAAGGGGTTTTTTCCTTTTGGCTTGAGTTTCTTGTAGATCTTGGATGTTAAACTCTTGTCAGATACATAGCTAGCAAATATTTTTCCCATTCTGTGGGTTGTCTCTCTTGGTTTCTTTTGCTGTACAGCAGCTTTTCCATTTGATGAGGTCCCACTTATCTATCATGGCTTTTATGTCATTCATTTTTTGGGGATTTGATCATGAATTGGTTGACTACTCAGTTATTTATTAATTTTAATTTTTTTTTGTAGAGACAAGGTCTTGCTATGTTGCCCAAGGGGATCTTCAACTTCTGAGCTCAAGCAATCCTCCTGCCTTGGCCTCCCAAAGTGCTCAAATTACGGGCATGAACCATTGCACCAGCTGCTTTTGAGATTTTTAAGGTGGTTTCAGAGCAGCCTTTAGACAAGGGCTTACACAGCCTTATTCTAAGATAATACTCTTCTGAGAATCCTACCTTATGTCCCCCATTACAAGGTCTTTCCACCTTGGCTTGTGGGAACACGAACTGTTCCCAGTCTTTTTTTATTTTTTTGAATTGGAGTCTCACTGTCGCCCAGACTGGAGTGCTCCCAGTCACCGCAGCCTCACCTACTGGGCTCCGGTGAGCCTTCCGCCTCAACCTTCCAAGTAGCTGGAACTACAGGCGCGCGCTACCACGTCCGGTTAATTTTTTGATTTATTGTAGAGACGAGGTCTTGTCTGCCCAAGCGGGTCTCTAACCCACGGGCTCAATCTACTCACCTCAGCCTCCCAAAGGCACGGGATTACAGGCTGAGCCACGGAGCCCGGCTTGTTCCCAGTTTTATAGGAGCTCTGGTGATTATTTCTCCACAGCTTCCTGATGGTTCTTTCCCCATGCAGTCTTGGTAATGGTCTCACATGCACAGGTTAGTAGTACTTAGCCAAAGATTTGAGGAAGTTTAATCTATACTGATACCTTACCTTTTCCTTTTTTTTTTTTTGAGTTGGAGTCTCACTCTGTCACCCAGACTGGAGTGCAGTGGCCGCTCCCGGCCACAGCAGCCTCGACCTGCTGGCCTCCGGAGATCCTTCTGCCTCAGCCTTCCAAGTAGCCAGAATTACAGACATGCGCTACCACGCCCGGCTGATTTTTTGATTTATTGTAGAGATGAGGTCTCGCTGCCCAGGCGGGTCTCGAACCCACGGGCTCAGGCAATCCACTCACCTCAGCCTCCCAAAGTGCTGGGATTACAGGCTGAGCCACTGAGCCCGGCCCCTTTTTTTTATTATAAAGATGTGGGGTACAATTCAGAGTTAGGTATACAAACATTGATTATGCAGGTATCCTTGTAGATGAGGTATGCCCCTCCCTCCCCTGGCAGGTTCCCTCAACTACCAATCCCACCCCTCCTCCCAACAATTTCCCACTACTGCCAATCCCTTTCTTCTAGTATTATAATTGTTCAAGGTTCGCTTATGACTGAGACCATATGGCACTCTGTTCTTTGTTTCTGTGACAGATCACTGAGTATGATCGACTCTAAATCCATCCAAGTTTCTGCGATGTCCATATGTTTGTCCTTCTTTATGGCTGCATAATATTCCATTGCGATACCTTACCTTTTAAATCCTCATTTATTTGAAGGTTCTCCCTTCTTACACAACAAGATCACTGGCTCCTGAAACATCAATGTTTTTACTCATTTGCTCAGTTCTATCATACACATAAAATGGCTTTATAATTGCTATACCTATATATATCACTATGCAAAACAAAACCTACTAAAAAGGGTCCATTTGTTTGCAGTTCTGTTTTATTTATCTTAGAATAAGTGTACAAAGTGCTGCATTAAAAAGTTCCTTGAGTTTTTGGGCTGTCCCAGCTCTTCATTTCAGTGAGGTTACAGTATTCATTCAATACTTTTCTTTTTGGATATAATTTAAGTTACTCCCACTCTTATTGACTTAATTCCGTTTAAAAATTAACTTTATATTTTTTGGAGGTAGAGTCTTGCTATATTGCCTAGGCTGATCTAGAACCCATGGGCTCAAGTCATCCTCCTACCTCAGCCTCTGGAGTTACAGCCACATGCCCTGTTTCTAATTTCATTTTTTGCTACTTAGAACATGATATGAGCTTCCAAAAGCAAAATTCATATAAAAATTACAAATATAACAGAAAACACTCCTTATCAGCTCATACACACTGTCCTCACTATGTTTATACCTGCAGACTTCTCCATGGATATATGTAATATAATTTATTCAACAAATATCCTATCTGGGCACTTAGGTAATTTACAAGATTTTGTGATTAGAAATAATACATTTGTATTTTTATATTATTGAAAACTTACCATCAAGATAAATTCTTGGAGCCCGGCTCAGTGGCTCAGCCTGTAATCCCACACATTTGGGAGGCTGAGGTAAGTGGATTGCCTGAGCCTGCGGGTTCGAGACCCGCCTGGGCAACTTGGTGAGACCTCATCTCTACAATAAATCAAAAAATGAGCCGGGCATGGTAGCGCACACCTGTAGTTCCGGCTACTTGGAAGGCTGAGGCGGAAGTATCGCCGGAGCCCAGCAGGTCGAGGCTGCGGTGGCCAGGAGCGGCCACTGCACTCCAGTCTGGGCGACAGAGTGAGACTCCAACTCAAAAAAAAAAAAAAAAAAAAGATAAATTCTTGGAAGCAGAGTTCCTGGGTCAAAAAATAAAACTTTTACTTAAGTTTGTGCTGATAGGTGAGAAACAGTTATCTCAGTGTTTTGGATTTTCATTTTCAGTTTTATACCAAACTAGATTATTCTGACTGGCTCAGATTAATCATGACTAATCCCCTAGATACGGAGTGCCTTCCCCATTTTAAGGGCTCTCTTTCTAGTATCTGAACAAAATTGGGGTTTGGTAAGCAGCAAAGAAATGCATTTGTGGCTAGGTGTAATGGCTTTTAGGTAAGCAGAGTATCTGTCACAAACAAAGATGTATCTAACCAAAGCTTTCCTGTGCTTGCTTTTTCACACGATCTCAAGGAAGTCAACATGCAAAAACCCAGTAACTGAGAAACATGCTGATATATTTATTAACGCTGACATTGACTAGCAAGGTAGGTAGCAAATGTCAAGAATTGTACGGGTTACTGAGTATTCATTTT
>NW_007034747.1:122316-142269 GCF_000164805.1 Carlito syrichta
AGTTGGAGTCTCACTCTGTCGCCAGACTGAGTGCAGTGGCTGCTCCCGCCCACCGCAGCCTCGCCTGCTGGGCTCCGGCGATCCTTCCGCCTCAGCCTCCCGAGTAGCCAGAATTACAGGCGCGCGCTACCACACCCAGCTGATTTTTTGATTTATTGTAGAGGTGAGGTCTCACTGCCCAGGCGGGCCTCGAACCCGCGGGCTCAGGCAATCCACTCACCTCAGCCTCCCAAAGGCGCGGGATTACAGGCTGAGCCACCGAGCCCGGCTTATATTATTATTTTAAAAATTAGGCGTGATATAAGCTCTAAGCCAGAAGATTGGAAAGAGTGATTGAAAATTGGAAATGAAGAGCTTCAAGTATAATCAGACTAAAGTGCTGAATACAAATAATTAAGGGAAAGAATACCACTGGAATTCTGTTTTACAATTGTAAGCATGGTAAGACGAGATATTTTGGGTAAGAATAAAATATTGACAGAAAGAAAAACTTTGATGCACTGCTTGAGATCCTGATTCTTACAGGGATACATGAAAACCACAAACATGGAGAACACTGGAGAATATTCAGAAGGAATTGATGAGTCAATGGACACTGAGATTATATCACCTGAAAATGTGCCGTGATTTTTCTGCACACAGCCATTGATAATGTCGACCATAAATAATGAGATTCAGGAAAGATGGCTTTATTCAAGTTTTATTCAAGTACAAAGTTTGAGAATGGCCACCTGGGAATATAGATGCCAAAGAATGGAAGTCAATGCTCTGAAGTGGGAAAGTTTTGGGGATTGTTTACATAGTTAAGTTTTTGGAAACTTAATAGAATCTCAACATATTCCACACAAGCTCGCACACAGTTACAATAATCTGCAACTGGTTGAGGTGATATTCTTTTCAAGAATGGTGTATTTGATATTCCACATTGAGGATATTAACAGTCATGGAATCTTTTATACCATCTGGTCTGAGTTAGATGCAAGATAGCAGAAGAATTAGCAATCAGGAGGTGAGGAGGTCTTATCTCTGGGGATATCTGGTTTTAATTATTTATAGGAAAAAAGGGCAGAAGTTGCAGCTGCATGTATATGACTCAAGTTGCACAGAAAATTAGTCAGGATAATTTAGAATTCCAACAGCTTTGTTTTAATTACCATGATAATTTAAAATTTCAACAGCTGTTTGAATTACTTAATTTTTACAGTAACACTGAAAAAAATGCTCGAAAAGCAAGTTACTCTGGGCTTATCTACTTATATATATATGGCCATTTCTTCTACGATCGTATTTAAATCTACTAAATCTGTAATGAGGCTAGTAAAGTGAGACCTCCCATAATTCTATTTATATATTTTAGCATTTCTAAAATTTTTCCTGAACTTAAAAATGCACATTCATCCTACATGTTAATATAATACTGTCTTATTAGTCAGGGTCTATGTTGCCCAGGCTGGAATACAGTGGCATCATGGCCCACTGTAACCTTCAACTCTTGGCTGTAAGTGATCCTCCTATGTCAGCCTTCCTGAGCAGATGGGACTACAGACACTTGCCACCAATTCAGCTAATTTTTAAATTTTTTGTAGAGACGAGGTCTCGCTATGTTGCCCTTACTGGTCGTGAATTCCTGGGCTCAAGCAATCCTCCCGCCTCCACCTCCCAAAGTGAAGGGATTATAGCTGTAAGCCACCATGCCCAGCTCATAATTATTAACTTTGTAATTATTATCTCAAATCTTATCATCACCAAATTCTTCTACCAGGAGATTCACAAAGCTTTGACCAATATTAAACTGTAAGTTTGCCTTTCAATTTATAACATCTTTATTTTTTAAAAAATTTATTATTTTAAAGATGTGGGGTACAACTCAGGGTTAAGTATACAAATATTCATAATGCAGGTACTCTTGTTGATGAGGTGTGCCCCCTCCTCCCCTGGCAGTTTCCCGCTACTGCCAACCATTTTCTTATAGTATTACAGTAATTGTTCAAGGTCTGCTTATGAGTTCGGGAACATGTCATACTTGGTTCTTTGTTTCTGAGAACTCACTCAGTATTATAGATTCTAAGTTCATTCAAGTTGCTGTGAAGTTCATAATTTTGTCCTCCTTTGTGGCTGCATAATATTCCATTGTACATATACACATTTTAAAAAATCCAGTCCTCTTATACTTTGAGTTGAAGTTTTATTCTGTCACTCAGTTTGGATTGCAGTGGCATGCTCACGACTACTGCAACCTCCACTTGCTGGCCTCAGCCTTCCACGTAGCTGGAACTACAGGTGTGCACCACCATGCCTGGCTAATTTTTTTTATTTATCATAGAGACAAGGTCTCACCCAGTTGCCCAGGCTGGTCCTAAACCCCTGGGTTTAGGCGACCCTCTTGCCTCCACCTCCCAAAGTACTAGGATTACAGGTGTGAGTCACTGTGCCCAGCTTATAACATTCTTTTTTATAAGCAACAGCAGTATATTAAACAATATATTTAGTCTTTAATTCTTGGAAGGAGCTTCAAAAATCCTTGGAATTTCCAAGTTGTGTTACTTTTTTCTTTTTTTTGAGTTGGAGTCTCTCTCTCACCCAGGCTGGAACGCAGTGGCAGGCTCCCGGCCACCGCAGCCTTTACCGGCTGGGCTCAAGTGATCCTTCCACCTCAGTCTTCCAAGTAGCTGGAACTGCAGGTGTGCACTACCACGCTCAGCTAATTTTTTGATTTGTTGTAGAGACGAGGTCTCACCATGTTGCCCAGGCTGGTCCCGAACCTGCAGGCTCAGACAATCCTCTTCCCTCGGCCTCCCAAAGAGCTGGGATTATAGGCTTGAGCCACTGTGACCAGTCAAGTGTCTTTATGATGCTTGTGAGGTTACTCCTGGTGGTCCTAAATAGCTTCAAGATGAAATTGGTAACCAGAAATACCAATTTTGTGACTAGTCTGACAATTCTGGGTCATAACCTTTGAGAATGGGAAGTAGAGATGTAATTCAACCACATGACCAATGATTTAATCAATCATGCACATGTAATAAGACCCCAATAATATCTCTGGATAACAAAGGTTAGGTGGGTTTCCTGATTTGTGAACACAGAGATGTGTTGGGAGGGTGATGTGCTGGGTTCCACAAGCAAAGGGCATAGAAACTCTGCATTCCCCTCCAACTCCAAGACCTTACCCTATGCATTTCTTTTCTTTTTTTTTTTTTTTTTGAGTTGGAGTCTCACTGTCACCCAGACTGGAGTGCAGTGGCTGCTCCTGGCCACTGCAGCCTCGACCTGCTGGGCTCTGGCGATCCTTCCGCCTCAGCCTTCCAAGTAGCTGGAACTACAGGCGCACACTACCATGCCCGGTTAATTTTTTTGATTTATTGTAGAGATGCGGTCTCACCTGCCCAGGCGGGTCTCGAACCCGCGGGCTCAGGCAATCCACTCACTTCAGCCTCCCAAAAGCGGGGATTACAGGCTGAGCCACTGAGCCCGGCTTGCCCTATGCATTTCATTTGGCTGTTCCTGATCTCTACACTTTATAATAAAACTGTAAACCTAAGAATAGTACCTTCAACAAATTCTGTGAGTTGTCCTAGCAAATTATCTAGGGAATTGGAACCTCCAAATTGGTAGTGGGCAGAGCTTGAAAACAACCGAAACTTGCAGCTGGAGTGTGAAGTAGAGACAGTTTTATGAAGGAATCTGCCCTTAGCTTGCAGGGTCTGTGCTAACTCTAGATAGAGTCAGAATCAAAGTACAAGACACAAAACTGGTGTCAAAGAACTGGTGGCATAACAGTGGGCAACATGTTTTAAAAAGTCTTAACGTATCTTTTGATAGTTGAGTTTTTTAACATTTACAGTCTTGTTAGCACTATAGTTGGCTTATTGTTATATAACATTTTAAAAAGTTGCATTTTTAAGTTGTCACGATTATATGATCACTTTTTAAAAATTTTTCATTTTTAATTTTTTTGAGTTGGAGTCTCACTCTGTTGCCCAGACTGGAGTGCAGTGGCCGCTCCCGGCCACCGTAGCCTTGACCTGCTGGCCTCCGGCGATCCTTCCGCCTCAGCCTTCCAAGTAGCCGGAATTACAGGCATGCGCTACCGCCTGGCTGATTTTTTGATTTATTGTAGAGATGAGGTCTCGATGCCCAGGCGGGTCTCGAACCCGCGGGCTCAGGCAATTCACTTACCTCAGCCTCCCAAAGGCGCGGGATTACAGGCTGAGCCACCGAGCCCGGCTACATGATCACTTTTTAATGCATGCGTATAATTTGTATCCTTTCATAGTTGGCAATGAAAATAAGCTTTTTCTTTCCCCGGAGTTGGGGGTTCTCATTCTGTCACCCAAGCTGGAGTGCAATGGCACAATCCCAGCCTCAACCTCCTGGGCTCAAGCAATCCTCCCACCTCTGCCTCCTGAGAAGCTGGGACTACAAGTGTGGGCCACCACACCTGGCTAATTTTAAATTTCTTTTGTAGAGGATGAGGTCTTGCTATGTTGCCCAGGCTGGTCTTGAACTACTGGGTTCCAGCAAGCCTCTCTCCTCAGCCTCTCAAAGTGTTGGAATTACAGGCATGAGCCACTGTGCCCAGCTTCCCTCACTTTCTTTGCATAATTATTCCACTTAGTTCACATTATCAACATGTCTGTAAAAATCCTTGTTTTCCCCTTCATCCCTGATTCACAATCTCACTGCTCTTCCTTGAAAAATACACTCTAATGTATTTAACACACACCCTTCAATTTTCCAAGTAAAATATGCATGATTTTTATATATTATATTGGTATAATGCTGTACAACTCATTGTTTCTGACTTCTTTCACTAAATGGCAATCATTGTCGTATTTAGAATTTGGCCTCTAACTTCTAACATATAATTTTCTACTATAAAATTCCATTCTATTTTATCAATTTTCTTAATATTATCCACCTTTCTGAATTTTTGGTGTCCTGATGAGTGAAAGTGGCATCTCACCTTCGTTATTAAAAGCCAAGAGCCACCATTAGTGAAATGCAAAACAAAGCCACAATGAGCTATCACTTCACACCCATAAAGATGGCTACTATCAAAACAACAAAATATTACAGACCTCAGCAAAGCACAGGAAAAAAAAAAAACTCTTAAAATAACAAGTGTTGCCAAGAATGTGAAGAAACTGGAACCTTTCAGTGATGCTGGTGGAGTAAAATGATGCAGCCGCTAGCCAAAAAGTATGGTAGTTATTTGAAAAATTAAAAATAGTATCACTATATTATTCAGCAACATAACTTCTGGGTATATATTCAAAAGAATTAAAAGCAGGGTCTTGAAAAGATTTATGTATACCCATGTTTATAGTAGTATTATTCACAGTAGCCAAAAACTGAACACAACCCCAATGTCCATTAGGAGATGAAG
This sequence comes from Carlito syrichta, assembly GCF_000164805.1. Lineage (NCBI taxonomy): Eukaryota > Metazoa > Chordata > Mammalia > Primates > Tarsiidae > Carlito > Carlito syrichta. The sequence goes on from NW_007034747.1 coordinate 127,706, forward strand.
GGATAAGCAAAATGCGGTATATTCAAAGACAAGCCAAATACTGCATAATTCCACTTATGTGAAGTATCTAAGGTAATCAAACTCAGAAATAGAAAGTAGGATGGTGGCTGCAAGGGGCAAAGGGGAGCAGGGAATGGGAAGAAGTTGTTTAGTGGGGACAGTTTCAGTTTTGCAAGATGAAAAGTTCTGAAGACTGGCTGTACAACCACGTGACCATACTTAACACTACTGAACTGTATACTTAGAAATGGGGAAGATGGTAAAATTTGTTATGTGTATTTTACCGCACTTTAAAAAAGTCAAATCTACTAATAAAACTTTAACCAAGGATATGTTCTGTGGGATGTGTCTGTGCTTACTTTTCACTTCTGTGGTAAACCCATGCATGGTTGTGCCCAGGAATAATGCTAAGACATTATGCTAGACTGCTATCTTGTCAAGAGTGAATGAAGTCTACAGTTTTAAATTATCAACTTAAATCATTTCGTGGGAGATGGGGTGTGATATCTGTCCCTCTCTCTTCCCCATAATACACACACCCACACAAACAACACGTCAGTGGAATATGTATATTCATATGTACTTCTCTCCTGCATCTAAACACCTTATTCTCACCTTTCAGCATATGGCTTATGCTGAACATACTGTTTTAAGATTCAGCTTAGATTTATCTTAGTCTTAGAGATATTCCTAAATCCACCAGGTCTTTCTCTTAAGACCTATTACACAAAGCACAAACATCCATCACACTATTTACCTCATTTTACCTTGATGGTTGGTTTCTTACAATGCCTCCTACTCCACACAGACTGTACGCTCCTTTCAGGTTAAAAATATGTCAATGATTTTTCTATCCCAAATGTCCAGGATATTGCTGAGTTCGGCGAAAGAAAATGTTCTATAAACATTTGTTGTTTCTGGCTGGGCGAAGTGATTCACATCTGAGATTACAGACATGACCATGGCACCCAGTCTTTAATAGGACTAAAACATTCTTAACCAAAAGACTAGAATTATTTGCATGTATATAAAGTAAACAATTAGTTAAATATGCAGAAGTAGAAAATTACTGAACTGCACTTTTATATATTCTATATTCCATTTTTACAAGATGGACATGTATATCAGGTATACAAGTAGAAGTCTGTCAATCAAAAAAGTTAACAGTCAGAGAAGATTTAAATTTGATCTCATGTTCTTTTCAAACCAATGATACTGAAAATTATTAACTGATGTTCACAAAGATGACTTGAGGGGCAAAAATATCTTGAAGAGCCTTCTGTATAAGTGATTTTGTAAAATAAAAAATGCTCCTTTTACAGGGTTGCCATAAAGATTGATACACACACATAAATAGAATAGCATACTTTTAGCACGTCAGATGTTCAACAATTGCTGACTTAATGTAGTCTTTAATTAACCAAACATACTCAACTGACTAGATCATAGTCTCGACATATACTCATTCACATTTAAAATATGAGATGAATAGCCCTAAATTAGCCTCACTTAATTAAAGAATATAAACTTTTTTGGGGGGAAGTTTTAAAGTGTCATCTTTTATTGACGGTACTGATTATATTTCAATGTAATTTTTTGTACTGGGTGAGAAAAGGCAAAGGTTTGTTCTTTCTTTTTTTCTTCTTTACTCCTGGAAAATAGACTTTAAAAGGAGTTACAGGCAACCCCCTCGGGTCCCCTCCCACTGTGGGAGCTTTTCTGTCCTCTCAATAAATCCTGCTCAAAAAAAAAAAGGAGTTACAAATCTGAAGATAAATGCTGCTTCCCACTGACAACAAATTAGAATACAGTATTTTGAGATCAATAGTTCCACAGCATATTTCAAAGAATACTTCTTATGAATTACAGAATAAATTACTTCTTGAAAGTAATATAAAGACAGACAGCAGAGCTTACAGAACAAGAAATGAGCAGAATTTATACACTTTATAGTTTTCCTGCCCACATTGCATTAGTAATCAACAACCTCTTAATTTCCCAGTTTCTTTTAATCAGCAATTGCTAACTAGGAACCTGCAATTATTGCTCCTAGAAATGTATTAATCAAAACTAATTTTAGAATGCTAATCTTACAGGAATAAGTTAATTTTCCTTTTTTGTATTAATATATCAAAATATCACACAATTTTTATTTTTAAAAAATGACCTAAAGTAAATTAACATTTTGTTTTATTTTTTCTTTTGATAACTTTTACAAATCTTTTACTTGAACTATACCATACATACATGAAACTTTTTTTTCTCTAAAATTCTTTCCAAAACTGCATGGATAATTGGAAGTTTACCGTGTTATTCAAGCAATATCAATATTGTATGAATATAAAACAAACTATTGTCTGTAAGATGATTTAACAGCTTTAAAATACTATATATGCTTGAATATGTTATTTTGTCTTCTAAAATTACCCCATTGTAAAGGGTATGGGACTTAATCTTATTTTGAAGCCTTAAGTCATTACTGTAAGTAATGTCTTTGGAGAAGATAGCAAAGCACACATCTCAAACAACTTAGAAGTGAGGATGACATACTTTTGAAAAACACTATTAGAGGGCTCAAATAGGCTCTAACGATGACCAAGATATTGATGTAAAAAGGTGCATGAGAGGACACTAAATAAAACTGTTCTACAAAATATGAGCATAAAACATTTAAGAAATGTTCTTGTGTAACATACAATTGGAATTTATCATTTCACCTATATTCCTAAAGATTATGTAAATTTGACAAAATACAGTTTTGGAGGAATCTTCTTACTATGAAAATGGGACAGAGCCTCCTATTTCACCAGATTCACTGATGATGACCTTCCTCCTCAAAGAGGTCTTCCCTGAACATCTCAGCTCATGTATCATTCATTCTCTATTCCATTACTTTATTTTCCTTTTTTTAACATATCACTTCTCATAACGTGAAATTGTTTTCATGTTTATTAATTGTCTTGCTTGACTGGAATGAGAATTGTATGACAGCAACGACTCTGGCCTGTCATATGAAACTCTTAACAGTAATAAAGTTTGTAAAAGGGAAAGGCAAGATGGAGGTGAATGCAAAAGCAGCTGTAGTGGAAAAGGAGCTCCAGCAGTTTATTTATTTAATCTAATTGCTGTGGTTGGAATGTGTCCCCCAAAGTTCTTATGTTGGAAAAGTAATCCCCAGTGCAGCAGCGTTGAGAGGAGGGACGCTGAACAGGTGATTAGGCCATGAGGGTTCTGCTCTCAGGAATGGATTCATGCTGTGACACTGGAGATGGGTTCGTTACTACCACAGTGGCATCCTTATGAAAGATGAGTTGGATTTTTTGCTCTCTTACATGTGTTCCCTTGCTATGTTATGCCCTCATCAGATGCAGCCCCTTGATTTTGGACTTCTCAGTCACCAGAACTGTGAGCCAAATACATTTCTAGAAATTACTCCATCTGTGGTATTCTGTTATAGCAATCAAAACAAAGACACCAATCAAGTCAGTTCTTTGTGGACTGTTTTTAATGTAATGGGTATGTATAAGGCAAGGTTCATCCCTGTTTATGTTCATTATACAAGAAACACAAAAGAAATGAAGCCTATAAAATTAGAAGGAATCCAGTTTACTCAGGTTAATTCTCTTAAGTTCCAAAACAATAATATTTATAAACAAACAGGCTTTCTTGCTTATAAAATATTTGTTCAATTTTAATTTGTTCTATTTTAATTTTTAAAATTAAAACACAGACTTGAGGGGAAAATATTCCATTTTTTCATATTCTGTCAAAATGCAGATTTTTAAACATAACTGGATATAGATAAGATTTTAAAAGTAAGCTGAAACCCATGAAACAAAAATATCACAAAGACAATGTCAACAGAATTTGAAAGTAGTTTAAAGAGTCTCAAACTAGAATATTTAACTTTTGGTTTACCTAATAGAAATGTTTTTAATAATAAACTTGGTGACATCTTTCCATAACCAAACATAAATCAAATGACTGAGGCAAACATTTTTCTGTTATTCATTTTTGAATACAAGTTAATATTACTGCTTTAATACCTATTTAGAAGTTCTGAGTCTCGTAGACTATTTTCAAACAAAACAACTACATGAACAAAATATAAATGTTATTTTAATATCACCCAGGTTGAAGTGCAGTAGTACTATCATGGCTCACTGTAGTCTCACTCCTGGGCTTAGGTGATCCTCCTACCTTAGCCTACTGAGTAACTGGGACTATAGGCATATGCCACCACACTTGACTAATTTTTTGATTTTCAGTGGAGATGAGGTTTCACTGTGTTGCCCAGGCTGGTCTCAAATTCCTACACTCAAGCACCCTTCCTGCTTTAGCCTCCCAAAGTGCTGGTATTACAGGTGTGAGCCACCGTACCTGGCCTTCCGTTTTTAAAGATATGTATGTTAAAGAAGAAGTCTAAGTTTTCTGAATTCCATCCTATTTAGTGAATGTGACTATAAAGAGGATAATCTTGAGAGTTTTCAATGTCTTTTTAAATTGAGAAATTAGTTAACTATACACTAAACAAAGCAGAATTATACTTTCTTTGGAGGCCTGTGCCAGATAACATAAAAGGTTTGCTTACACACAACGTTTGAGAAAATATTGAAGCTTTGTTAGCTATCTGTGTAGATTCAGTCAAAGCAAATCTAGTCACAGTTTTGACACTTAAGAAAGGTCTATAAAGCTGTGAGGGTTTTGTCTGACTGGGATCTTACAGAAATCAGGAATAGATGTTGAGCAAGGAAGTCAATGTATAAGCAGAGATGCTGCTCAAGACTATAGTTATGTATTACATCCTGTTGTTCTATGATGATTACTGAAGTGACTTTTCACTTTTTCAAAACACCGGAAAACAATGTACGACCAGAGGCATTTGTGCTACATTATTTAAGTTACTGCAATAAGCCTAAATTAACACATAGACACTGTTCTCTACTATGTGCTACAAAATCATTAAAAGAACCACTTAAATTGTGAAATACAAATACAAAAGTCATAATCTTGTGGAAATGACTATTACAGGAAGAGGCATTAGAAGTGCTTCAATTCCAATATAACAAGCTGCAATTGCTTCCAACATAAAATTCTAAAAAATCTCTACTCAAGGAAACACTGAAAATATTTAAGTCAAATTTTCTATTAAAAAATTTTTATAAGTAAAAATTGTAAGATTGAAATTAAGGGCATTTGTCATGTCAGGCATAGAATTAAAATATGAACAAAGTGTTAAGAATTATAAAATTACTGGCCTGATGACTAAGCAAAAAAAAAAAAAAAGTTCTACTTTCAGCTCAAATGGCATAACACCCTAAAAATATTCAAAATATTTTGTAAGTGTTCAGTTTCTACACAACTTTATCATCTGCTAAGAATTTAAAAATCACATTCTCTGTTCAGCTGTTAATGCTAGGATCCATATTTAGTTTTATATGCTTTTCCCTGTTTTTAGTTTTCTTTTAGGTTTTTTGGCTCATGAATTTTGTTTGTCGACAAGAAATGCAAGGGTGGAATGTTAATAAATTTCAATTTAGTTCTGTAATGTCAAGAATTTAAGAATGAAAAAAACGGATTGCTTAAAAAAATATCAAAAACCATAACCTAGTTTTAAAGATTTTACCATTACTGCTTAACTGTAATCATATTAAATATTGTACAGACTTCCCTTATAATGTAAGAAAGCAATTTTGGTATTTCAGATGTTATAAATTGATTTTCTATTACCTTATAAGATATATTGCTGCATTTATACATTTTTTTTTTCTTGAGTCAGAGTTTCACTCTGTCACCCAGGGTGGAGTACAGTGGCATGAATACAGCTCACTGCAGCCTCTACCTCCTGGGTTCAGGTGACCCTTCCATCTCAAGTAGCTGGGACTACAAGTGTGCATTACCATGCCCAGCTACTGTTTTGATGTTTTGTAGACACAAGGTCTCATTGCAAGGCTGGTCTTGAACTCCTGGGCTCAAGCAATCCTCCCGCCCTGGTCTCCCCAAATGCTAGGATTACAGGTGCAAGCCACCACACCCAACTTACTGTTGCATTTATACATTTTATAAAAGACTACATTATTTACATTTCCTATAACATTTACACAGTTAAAACTGTTAAATGCTAAAATTTTAAAAATGTAAGTAAAAAATACTTGGAAAAACTTGTTATATCTCCTTTATTTCAGTAGACAGACTATTTTCAGTGCCTTGGCTGAAAAGATTCTTGCTGCCATGGAGCTAGAAGAAAAAAACACATAAAAATTTAGGTAAGTTATTGAAGTAGTTAATGTTACCTAACAGTATAGTAGAAAGAACCCGAGTTTAAGTTACAGTCAAAGAGCTCAAGGTGCACATCTGTCCTTTAGTAGCCACAGGACTCTGAGAAAGTTATTTAACCTCTTTGGGGTGTAGTTTCCTCATCTGTAAAAAGGACATCTCTCTCAGGTATTCTGTGAAAATTAAATGTAATAAAGGGCATAATATGTGTGGAACACAGGACTCACTTAAGCACCTTCCTTTAGTTCCATTTGCTGGGTTGAATATAAGAACCATGAGCAAAACAGTGATAAATGGGTCAAAGGAATTATCACATATTTTGAAGGATGTAGTTCCTGTGAGTGTGAGAGGCAATCTTTATGGATTATTCGCACTCATGAAAACTCAAACATGCGCTTAAAACACTGCAACTGCTTCCTAATTTTTTTTAGAGTGACTTTTTAGTACGACACATAAAAATGATTGTTTTTCTTTTCATTGGACTAATATAACGAAGGAGGTAACAATTGAGATTTTTGATTCCAGAGCTACCATTTTTACGTCAAAGATAGCTTAACTATTAAGAAAACAAAGTCAAAACTATGAGAACCCTTAAGACACAATTACAACCAAGATTTCCCATGTCAGAAATTAAGGTGTCTAATTCATAGGTTTGCCCCCACCTATTAAGCTTGGTGTTCACAAATCTGCACATGGCATCAAGCATGGTATGAAATTAATCAAAAAGGAAAAAGCACTTTCTTCCCTCCTTTACAGTTTTTCTCAGGTTCTATCTAAGGTGAAAAATTTCTAGTCCTGTGTAAACTCATTTAGTGAAGCAAGGAAGGAAGGGAAAGACACAGAGATTATTACAATACCATCGAATACTCACATGACTTATGTGAGAAAAGCACACAAAAGGAAATATAAAAGTACGAGAGAGACAGTCATATGAGAGAAGAGTAGGAAGTTCGAGGTGGAAGTGATATACAGGACTGTGAAGGGTTCTGCATTCCAGGATAAAGTATTTGAGGTTTATCCTAGAGACTATGGTGAATCAGCAATAACTCCAATGCAGGGGTGGTGATGTGATCAGATTTCTTAATTAGAAGTAGGACCGTGTGCCTGTAGTTACAGCCACTTGGAAGGTTGAGGCGGAAGGATCGCTGGAGCCCAGCAGGTCGAGGGTGCGGTGGCCGGCAGCGGCCACCACACTCCAGCCTGGGCAACGGAGTGAGACTCCAACCCCCCCAAAAAAAGAAAAAGAAAAAGTAAAAAAAAAAAAATAAAATAAAATAAAAAGAAGTAGGACTATATCAATAGGCTGCTTCTTGTTCAATTCAGACCTATAGTCTCTCAATTTTTTCTACTTAATAATTTGTAAGAGTATTCAGGATTTGGAAACAACACTTTAAAATAAATTCTCTTACACTTCTCTGTATGAGATATTAGGAGATGATTATCTTTATTTAAAGTACATTTTGCCGGGCTTGGTAGCTCAGCCTGTAATCCCGCGCCTTGGGAGGCTGAAGTGAGTGGATTGCCTGAGCCCGCGGGTTCGAGACCCGCCTGGGCAACTTGGCGAGACCTCATCTCCACAATAAATCAAAAAATTTGCCGGGCGTGGTAGTGTGTGCCTGTAATTCCGGCTACTTGGAAGGCTGAGGTGGAAGGATCACCGGAGCCCAGCCGGTCAAGGCTGCAGTGGCCGGGAGCGGCCACTGAACTCCAGTCTGGGCGACAGAGTGAGATTCCAACTCAGGGGGAAAAAAAAAAAAGTACATTCTATCTCTGATGGTAGAATATTTGGGTGCTAATATAATTGTTTTCGTAGGATTAATAACTGCTTTTAAATTTTGCTGTAACTGGTAAATGCACATTTAAATTTAATTAAGACAACTATATTCTAATCATGGTATTTAAACAAACAGAATTAAGTGTTTTTAAAACAAATAAAAATGTTCAAGTTCTGGGTCAAACTACCAAGTTCTTCTATCAACACATTTCCTTGAACTCCCTTCACTTGCACCAGAATAATGTATTAGAAGACTGAGTAAAGAAAAAATTGCATTATCTGACTGAAGTTTCTTTTTTCACCTTGGTTTTTCATTCTATTTTTTCCCTCAAATTATCAAAGTTACGTATGTTTCACAGTAGAAAATCTAGAAAATACAGAAAAATACTCCAAATTTTACCACTTGGACATAGACAAGTTAAAATGTTGGTGTATTTCATTTCAATATGTCTGTGCATTAATATAGTTTTAACAACTGTCATGCAATTAAAAACTTAAATAAACCCTTTAATGGTTACATCATGTTTCACTGTGTGAATTAACTATAATTTACTTAACTATTCTCTACAATTGGGTTTTGCTGAAGGACATATTAGTGACACTGCCAGCTCCTTTTCTTTAATTTTTGACAATTAGGTTTCCACCTCACAACACAATCCATCTCTGCCCAATCTATGAACAATTCTACAAATCTGCACAGAAAAATGACTCTGTGTTCTCTAGACATATATTTATACTATCATCACCTATTGTGAATTCTGTTTACATAAATGTACAAAGTTAAAAGCAAAAACTCAGTAATGAACAAGTATTAAAACTTGTGAAACTTACCATAAATCCAAGGGACTTCTGGAAGCACACCTGAATTAGGAGGGTAAGGGTATGCAGCTTGTGGAAATGGCTGCTGAAAAGCATACTGTGAAAAAATCGGCTGCTGAAAATTGTAAGAAACAGGCATTTGAGACGGAAAATACCTATTCATTGGCACAAAACCATTTGCTTGAGACTCCCCAGCAAAGTAACTAAAATATTGAGAGTACAGGAGGTTAGAATGTGTGCTCTGGACAGTACTTGAAACTGTAGTCAACATCCCAGAGGGAGGTGGCTGTACGTCATATGATGTTATCCCTTGGTATGTCTGGGTCAAGGCACGGCCATTGCTGCTACTGTAATGGTAAACACACCAAGCATAGTACGGATATGAAGCTCCAAATGAATGCTCAGAAGAATTATACACCGAGGTACATGCAGACTGTGGAAGTTCATTCCAATATGTGGCAGCATTCTGAGTTGGGACTTTGGAATTTTCATCATCCTCTTGTTCAGAAAGAGAGTACTCAGCTGTTTGATTCACATTAAGGGTTATGTGCCCAGATCCTCCACAAGGTATAATGTTGGGATTCAATGTATCCGTCACATATTTCCCCTCTGACTCCATTTTTGCAGGCTGTGTTTTATTTATTTGCAGAACAGGAATTTCATTCTGGACAAAAATGGGTTTTGGAGAAGTCATGCATGTGGGCTTTTTAATAGATGAATTTACTATTTCACTATCTTGAAGTTCAAAGACGGTGTCATTCATTTCTAGACTGGTATGTCTATCCCTCACAAAATGGAAAACAGACTTTGAGGGCAATGATACATGAGGCACAAGAGAAGTATTCATTCCTGGTTCTGTGCCTGAAAGACAAGATTTCTGGATGGGATGTAGGGATTTTTTAATAAAGTTCTGAGAAGGTGTCTCAGGGTTTGTAGAAAATGTGCCATCCACACTTTTTTGGTCACAAATTACAAAAGCAGCACAGTCTTTGTTACCACTTTTTGTTTCAGCAGCACTCCAATTCACATTTTTTTCCTTCATGTTATTTAAATTTCCCAGTTGTCCAGTGAAGTGTTCTGAAGTATCAGATGAAATATAAGTCAAACCTGTTTTGCTTTCTGATTTTGATGTGCAAGTGTCTTTTAGGTTCTTTAAAGGTAGTGATCTTTGCATTTCAATCGCTTTTGGAGAAACATAGTTTCTCTTCAGATCATCGGATAAACTTGATGCTATTTTGTTTTCACTTCTAGGATAAGATACTGTATTCCTATTAAGTGCAACATATATAAACAAATGATTTTAAATATAAGATGTCACAAAATTTAAAAAGAAACATATATTTCAAATTTTTATTCAAGCTGGGCATGGTGGCTCACACCTGTAATCCCAGCACTTTGGGAGGCTGAGGTGAGAAGACTGCCTGAGCCCAGGAGGTCAAGACCAGTCTATACAACATGGAGAGACCTTGTCTCTAAAATAAATTTTTTTTTTGAGTTGGAGTCTCACTCCATCATCCAGACTAGAATTAGTGGCACGCTCACAGCCAACCCAGCATTGACCTGCTGGGCTCCAGTGATCCTTCCGCTCCAGCCTTCCAAGTATCCAGAACTATAGGTGCACACTACCATGCCTGGCTAATTTTTTATTTATTATAGAGATGAGGTCTCGTCAAGTTTCCCAGGCTGGTCTCAAACCCATGGGCTCAGGCAATCCTCTCGCCTCAGCCTCCCAAAGTGCTGGGATTACAGGTTGAGCCACTGAGCCTGTTCCTAAAATAAAATTTTAAAACATTAGCTGGGTATGGTGGTGTGAATCTGTGATCCCAGCTACTTGGAAGGCTGAGGTGGAAGGATGACCTGAATTCAGCAGGTTGAGGCTGCAGTAGCTGTGATCATGCCACTGTACTCCAGCCTGGGCAACAGAGACTCCAACTCAAAAAAAAAAAAACCTCAAACTTTTTTTTTTTTTTTTTTAATTCAAGAGAAGAGTTCTTAAGATTTACATTTTCTCATTCTATTGGCAGTTTACTATTAACAGATTTTCTCAGTTTTACTACCTTGGTTTGGATATACATGCTTTTCCTGCTGAAGATGGTATGCTCCACATTTAAAAAATATTTTCAATACTGTAATTTAACTATTTTGCATTTTAGATTTTTTTTTTTTTAACAGCATCTAGCTCTGTCACCCAGGCTAGAGTGTAGTAGTGTAATCACAGTTCACTGCAGCCTTGAACCTCTGGGCTCAAGTGATCCTCCTGCCTCAGCCTCCCAAGCAGCTGGGACTTCAGGTGTGCCATCACACACAGTTAATAATTATTTTTATTTTTTAGAGATGGGCAGCCCGCTATGTTGCCCAGGCTGGTTTTGAACTCCTGGTCTTAAACAATTCTCTCAACGGAGCCTGCCAAAGTGCTGGGATTACACATGTGAGTCACCATACATGGCCTAAACATTTCCCAATAAAGGCCTTTAAAAGCAGGAAGCAATTACTATTCAATTGTTCATTGTAGTTTCTAATTCTTATACCTCCTCCTCATTGACACTCTTCATTGCTTATAAATAGCTACATATAACTGTTGAAACTACCAGCTGTGGCCCTCTCTGCCCAACCCCACCAAAGTTTTCTTCCTTCTTTGTTATAACAGACTAAGATGTTTTTGTCCATCCTTGAGAATAGGAAAAGCAGACCTCCAAAATTTCTTTTCAATTTAATATCCTTGGCACTCTTATCTAAATTTAGCCAGTCTCAAGCAGCTGAGAGAAACATCCATACAGGAATGTACAGAGTCAGACAGTTAATACAGGTCCCTAAAGTAATTATATTTTTTGATTCCTTATGAAATTCTTTGAGTCATATAAGGAAACAGTAAGTTGACAAGGGAAAGAAGTACCATTTCTCAAGGCAAATTCATCTCTGGCCTGGAATTTGTATTCACACTCAGAAAACTTAAAAGCCCCATATCTGATGGACTCCAGCCTTCTCAGAAGGCATCTGAATGACAGTCTACATCGGCATCCAAGCCCATTTTAATATTGAGTTCCCACGAAGTATAATCTGGACTTCACCGCATACTCAGTGATGTTTCAGTGGTATCCTGATCTTAGAGACTAGCAGCTGCCTGGATGGTGTATCCCTTTAAAATTACTCTCTCAGAGGGACATTCATTTCTATGAAGACACTCCCTGTATTAACTGTACATGAGAATTCATTTTTCTGCTAAGTGAGTCACAGTTTATTCTTTGAGAAGCAAATATCACCTAAAACTAAGATGATTATAAAAATGGCTTATGGTCTCTCTCTAATCAAGCCTATTCATTTTTATGTTGCTACACAACTATTCAGAGTCATATGTGCTAGAAAAAGGATTATAAAAATGTAGTAAATAAAAAATCATATTTAAGAAGCAAAACTATGTTAACACAGAAATGAGGTTGCTTATTTCTCCTTTTTATTTTATATTGCTCATTATCCTTCACAAAATGGAAAAAAAAAGAACCATGCTAGTCACAAATTCAAACTCTTACAGAGTTGAATGAAACAAGAGATGATCATCAAATCCAGTGGTGTCACTTCAGGTCAAAATTAAAAACATTACAAATAAGTTTTTCAAAAAGATGCTTTATTCAGTTTAAAAACTAACCTTTAAGATAATTTTCATCTCACTCTGCAATATTAAAACATTATTTTGTGAAATAGCAGTATATTTATAATATGTGTCTGTGACACTATTTGTATTAATGCTTCAACTTAGTAATATAAGGTGGCAATTCACATCTCTTAACCAATTTTAGTGGTCTGCAGAATCTACAAGTTACCCAAAAAATTAATCTAATCATCTTTCCTATTCATTTATAGCCTTTAGTAAACCAGTTGCTAAGCACCATCAATTTTGTAAGTAAAGTCTATTAAATATGAATTTTCCATTCTTATTCTGTGAAACAATCACCCTTTTCTAAGCCCTGACTTCTAATTGTACTAAGAATCTCCTTAACCTTTAAATCACTGAAAAAAAATTACATGATATTAGCCCATACTTACAGAATGAAGTTTAAACTCCTTAGACCTAACTTAAAACACTATATAATTCAAAACAAACTTTTTTCTCCTTAGCTTACTCTTGTCCTCTGTTGTATATATGTATGATCTAACAGTTATGTAAGTAATTGTTTTATCTAATATTTGCCCAATTTTGTTTAGTTTTTCTTCAGATAGGACTGATGGCAACTCCTACCTTGGATGCTCAAATGCTGTCTTTTCTCTGTTGATTTTTGTGGCATTTTCCACATTCATCTGTGTTTAAAAGATACAAAGAAAATCTACATTGGTAATGACAAACCATAATATATTTATTATTTCAATATTATGTATTTGCAATTACTTGTTCTGTCATCTAAAATAAAGCTAGTTAATGAGAGCCTCCTCCTGAAAAGTCAGTGACTCTGCTAGACTTCACATATTTCACATACATTAGTACTTAAAAAAAAAAAAAAAGAAATTTGCAACATTCTTCTTATCTCTCACGTCTTAAAACTAATCTTGAAATCCATTTATGACTGCTCTCTCCCTCTTTCATGCCCTTTGTAGCAAGCCAGTTGCTAAGCCCCATCAATTCTTTTAAGTAATATCTGTCAAATACCAATTTTCTTTTCTTATTCTACAAAACAGCACCCTTTTCTAAGCCATGGCTGACTTACTACTTCTATAGAAGCATATGACTTACTACTTATATAAAACTATAGTACTTATACTTCTACAGTCAGATTATAGAAGAATCTCCTTACCCTTTAGATCACTAAAAAAACACATTTCACATGACATTACATTTCAGTGTAAACAGAATAAAATTAAAACTCCTAAGGCCTACTACTTAAGACAGTTCACTGCCTGAACAAAGCGTATTTGTATATCTAATCCTTAACTGTACCCCACAATATCATAATAAAAAATATTGATAAAAAAAGACAGTTCATAATCAAAAACAACCTTCTTCTCCTCTCTATCCTTAGCTTACTCTTTTTTTTTTTTTTTTTTTTTTTGAGTTGGAGTCTCACTCTGTCGCCCAGACTGGAGTGCAGTGGCTGCTCCCGGCCACCGCAGCCTCGACCTCTTGGGCTCCGGCGATCCTTCCGCCTCAGTCTTCCGAGTAGCAGGAATTACAGGCACACGCTACCACGCCCGGGTAACTTTTTGATTTATTGTAGAGATGAGGTCTCGCCTGCCCAGGCGGGTCTTGAACCCGCGGGCTCAGGCAATTCACTCACCTCAGTCTCCCAAAGGTGCAGGATTACAGGCTGAGCCACCGAGCCCGGCTAGCTTACTTTTATCCACTCAATTTATTCATATTGATTTTAAAAATTATTTTTTTCTTTTGCCTGACTCAGAACAAGACTTAATTTTAAACTTATCTCTCAAATGATGTCGATAAGCATTGTGTCTTTGCTCATACTGTTTTCCATAACTTAGACACCATCTTCATTTTTACCTTCACCTGGTAACGTTTTTTTCCTTGAAGGAAAAGCTTTGGCTTGTGTTCTTCCATGAAATAAATGGAAACAGAGAAATAATTTCACTTTTCACTTTGTATATAGGTTTCTGTTTCTTTACTTCTGAACTAAGAAATTCTTTTTTTTTTTTTTTTTTTTGAGTTGGAGTCTCACTCAGTCACCCAGACTGGAGTGCAGTGGCCGCTCCC
>NW_007034747.1:142692-214784 GCF_000164805.1 Carlito syrichta
ATGAGGTCTCGCTGCCCAGGCGGGTCTCGAACCCACAGGCTCAGGCGATCCACCCACCTCGGCCTCTCAAAGGCGCGGGATTACAGGCTGAGCCACCGAGCCCGGCTTACTAAGAAATTCTTGAAAGTTGTAAGAGAAGTCTTTGAGAGCAGAGCAGGAACAACTGTCAGTATGGGCTCTGGAAGTTCCATGAACTAAAATGAACTAACTCCATGACCTGGTCATTTCTATGCTTCAGTTTTCTTATCTTTAAAAAAGATAATGGCCATGGCTCAGTCTGTAATCCCAACACTTTGGGAGGCCGAAGTGAGTGGATTGCATGAGGCTGCAGGTTTGAGACCAACCCAGATAACTTGGTGAGACCCTGTCTCTACAATAAATCAAAAATAAGCAGGGCATGATAGAGCGTGCCTGCAGTTCTGGCTATTGGAAGGCTGAGGTGGAAGGATTGCCAGAGCTGGGTGGGTCGACACTGGGGTAGCCGTGAGTGTGCCACTGCACTCCAGTCTGGGTGACGGAGTGAGACTCCAACTCAAAAAAAAAAAGATAATAATTGTGGATACATCATAAAAGATCTTATTAAAATGAGTTAATATTTGTATAGTCTTAGAGCACTGCCAAACACATATTAAATGGTATAAAATTTGTTAATATGTATTTATACAGGATTTCTTCTAACTCACTGATACACATCTACTGAAAAATATCTGTCCTGTTTCTCCATTTGGATGATAATGGCCAAGTAGACAGACTTTATTAGCAGTCTTTAATATTTACCACAGTGAGCATAGGCTTGTTATATAGAAGTTACTCAATAAATACTGGTCATTTACTTATTAACTCATATTCAAAATATTGAACTGTCCCTTAAGAAGCTACTACCATTCACATCCTCCCAACAAAAGTTTTCTAAATTAAAACATTTGTTTTTTATGTCTAAAAAGTAGACATTTGCATATATAGAATCATTTTATAGAGAATATGAATTGTTTAATCCAATATTATGGTTAGTAAACTCATTTTGCAAGACAATTATAAACATTCTAAACTTTTAATGATTCTGTAAACTACTTGTTTGCTTAGAGTAGACTTGTTTTTAAAAAGAATACTTACTCAGGGTTTGTTTTTAAACATTCATACCTTTGGCTTTTTAGAACTGGAAATAGTAGTATTTTTCTCTTGTTCCTGAGAATCTTCACATTTGTCCAAAGTGATATGTCGTTTTTTAGAGGAATCTGAAACATTTTTTATTATGGATTCTGAAGTTGAGGGCACTTTCATCGACATACTAGACTTACTGATATTTTCACCAGGTTTTATAACATGAAAATCCATCTTTTCTTTTCTGTTCAATTGGGCAGCCTTCCTTCTGTTACACAGCATTTGGCACAGAATAAAGGAAATGGTTAATTTAGCATTTTTAGCACATATAATCTTCATGTGTTCAATTGTTTTCATGACTTTCATAATGTGGGCCATTTTTCCTAAATCTTTTTGAGGGGCAGACATTATATTTTTGAGCAGTGTAGAAAACTGATTGTAGTTGTATTCTAACTCTGTCACAGTGCTGCCATAATTTATGGATGCTATACATGGCACAAAGTCAATATATGTGGAAATGGAATACTTGGACTTCTTTAGAAGCTTTTTTATTTCTGTAAGCTCTTCAAGTTCTCTTGAGAGCAAATGAAGAGCGTATGAGCTGTTAACAGCTTCATCATATTTGTAGATAATATCCAGATCTTTGTTAAGTTCAGAAATAGCAGACTCTATCATTTTCCAAAGGCAAACATTTGTTGTGTTACCTTTAAGAAATGAAAAAGAAGTCATTTTTTCTTGGCAGTGAACCAGCTCAGGGAGGAGTGACAAATCAAACCAAAGCATACCTCGCAACCTCTGTTTGTCTAGTTTCTTTGCTATCAAGTTTTTCAGAAAGTGAACCGTTTCTGAGACCATGACAACTTCAATATATATTTCAATAGCTTCAGGTTTTAAAATCACAGATCCATGGTTGTGGTTTTTCATCATATCCAAAACGTTTTCTTCTGTGATAAAAATATTATCTATGTTATCTTCTTGTAGCATCTGAAAGTATTTTTTTAACATTTCTAAGTGATCTGTACATCTCAAGGTGAGATCCTGTAATCTGTTAAGGTCTGCAAATTCAGCTTGATCTAGTATTTCACTAATACAACATATATCTGGGTGTGAAAACAAAGTACTGTTAAACCTGCAATTTTCTATGCCACTCGTTGCTTTGTTTGTTAGATGATCTACCTTTCCAGAAGCAATCATAGTATCCTCCTCAAGTTCAATATTAGAAACTGGTTCACTGTTTAAATCTTTAGACAAAGTATCATATATCGTCTGTAACTTAGAAAAAGCACACTGATTTATTTTGAGTAACATTTCTTTGTTCTTCTGTGAGTGCTTTTTGTTAAAAGATTGTCTTCTCTCTTTCCAAACAAGATTTTTTGCAGCATCAAAAAAAATATGTTCCAGACCATAAAGAGATATTTTAATACTTACTGCCTCATTGCTCTTGATAAAATTAACTTTTGAGGAGATCATTTCTATGATAATCCACAGATGGTCTTGTTTTCCTGGATCTGAATGAACTTTTGGAGCGTCTGCGTGTATACTGATCAGCTGTAAAGTACTTTTTCTTAAGGTTTCTAGATCGCCTAAACTATCTCCAAAGTTAACCCCACAGGTAAATGGAACAGAAAGAGAAAAATCAAAACAATCGCAACAACGTTTCATTATGGCTTCACATTCATTAATCTGTCGTTTGTATTTTAAGAATGCATAGTATGAATTATTTTCCCTTTCTGTTTCTTCAAACAATTCAATTAACTGATCATGGTAAATTTGTAACTCACAGAATGCATTATATTTTAACCTTCCTTGAAAAGCTGGATAAAAATTAGACTGCTGTTGAAATCCACGTGGTCTGCCAAGAAGCTCAGCATACAACGTCTCATCATACCAAAGCAAGCTTCGAAATGTTGGTTCACCTTCTAAGAGCCTTTTTTTATTTTCAATGAACTGAATAGTCTCCATCATCATTTGTAGTTCTACCAAGGTGTCAACAGCAGACGGTTTTAATTTGTGCTTGTAATTATTCCAAAGGTTTTGGTCTACCAACAGTTCTCTTGAAACCAAGATCTGTTCAACTGAACTTTCTTGCTTTCTTTCAAAAGCTTCAACAAACAAAGGGAGAAGATTTTGACAAACCTTGGTTTCTTCCTGTAGAATCGGCAAAGATGATGCTTCATCTGCTCTTCGCAAAATTTGAGACAGCTTAGCTATAAGGGCCGTTTGATTATCCGAGCAATGCTTTTCTTTTGATTCACTTATGTATGATGTAAGCTTCTTTGGAAGAGCACTGACTTTAGAGGTTTTAGAGTGAGCATGTAAAACAGGCATATGATTAACTCTTAGAAGGTCTGGTTTGGAAATACAGGCAATTTCTGAATGCAATGTCGAGTCAGATTTAGGATCATTACTAACTTTAATTTTCTCCTTCTTCTCGTATTTGTTAAGCTGATTAGAAACTGTGTTATTCAAAGAGACTGCCTTAGTAGTATTTTTAATGCTTACATGAGAATCAATCAAGTTATTTTTAATTGTTTTCTCATTTAAGTGGAAGGATTTTTCTAAGATCTTATTCTCTTGATTTTTGTATTCAGTCTCAACAGTTGATTCAGTCATGCTTCTTTTGTAAATGAAATCTTTTGCTTTTTCTGCTTGCTTAATTTTCCACATTTTTCTGTCCTGAATGTCTTTCTTTACAATATGTTTTTTTGAAGCAGAGCCTTTTATGTGATCTTTTAAGAGCAGAGAACTGCCATCTGAAGCTAGTTTCATTATATTTTCCCCATAACTTTTACTTTTTTCAGTTATTGATGCTAGATTCAACTCAGAATTCTCTGTAGTATTTGCTTCATTCCCACCTGTATGGAAGCAATTAATTGAAGAGCATTGTTCTGTCCTTAGAAGTTCCTTTCCACCACATCTCTGCTGATAGTGTGATACAGTAGATGCTTCAACAGAATCTACAGTGAACATTCTCTGTTTATCCAAGTAAGATTTTGAAGATTTGTCCTCAGTATCTGTCACCTCAGTGACTGATAACAATGGAGGAATACTATACTTTTTGCCTGCCAACAAAGTTAGGGTTAAAGGGTTCATAAATAATTTTCCTGTAATGGCGCTTCGTTTGGAGCTCTCAGTAGGAGCTGTCCACTTTTCCATAGGAAAATTTACATTCGGGTTTCTTTCACAACCAGACAGAATGAGGTTATCTTGTTGGTAGATATCAACATTTAACAAGTGCTCCACATTTGATTCTAAGACTGAAATAAGTAAGTCAGTTTTCACCTCTGTACAAGGTATACAAGTTGCATCATAACTTTTGTCTGAGTTATAACTCGTGTTTTCTTTTATGCAACTTAAAGATCCTGAATTACTTTCATTTATTACTTCATCTGTCTCATAACTGTTTTCTTTTGCTGCATCCTTAATATTATTATGTGCTGAATGGTTCTCAAGCTTTTCACATTTATTAATGTTAGATGAAAACTTTATATTAATTTGATTTTCCTTTTCAATTAATTTCTCATCTAAGCAGTTTGGAGAAAGCAGAAACCCAGTTTTTCTAGAAAAGGGCAGAAGTTCTGATGATTGAGGATTTCTCATACTGTTATTATAAGCTGACAGACTTGTACTTTGAGATGTGGAAGATAGGGGCAACTGTGATTCAGGGTGTTGTTTTTGATCACAAAATTCTCTCTCTTGAATAGTGGAGTGACTTTTGGAGACACTGCTAGCCATGCTTTTCTTGGAAAGGCAATTTGTGATTTTCTCTTCATTTGTTTTGTAAGACTTGTGCTTTGATACATGGGTTGACGACTTAGCACCAACAAAGCTTAAAGTTCTTTTCTCTCCCTGTTTGTCATGATTTCTTTTTGACAAAAAATGCTCAGTAGGATGTTTTCTTTGAGATACAGAACTATACCCTTGGAGGTCACAGCTTTCCCAGAAATTATTGCATATTATGGCGTATGATTTTGGTAACGGGCCCTTTCTTTTTTCTCCGACTTTAGTTATAAGCTGTAAAGACGTATGAACTCTTCTGTGAGCTTTTTTTAAGTGAATAACAGCTTTGTCTAGTTTTCTAGAAAGACATTTGCTTTTGCATAAGGATGCTTCACTATTTAGAATATCCAGGACACTCCTAATGTGCTTTTCTGACTGTGAAAATGTTTTTATTCGTCCTTGGGATAATGAAGAAAAACACTCAGATGAATTTTGACTGGCTAGCCTCCTCTTTTTCCCATAAATTTTATACTGTTTTAAATCTTTAAGTGATATGTTCTCAGCCCTAGAAGATGTATGTAGCTTTCTTTTGCTAATTCTTGATTCTTTCTCCTTTTTACTTTTGGTATCATCACAGTCAGATTTTGATTTTGTAAAGGAACATCTGCTTCTATCATTTATTGGTGTAACATAAGGAGGTTCAGTACACAAAGATTCACTGTTTTGATTTTCAGACATTTGAGTCACATGTGCATTGTGACTCAAGTCAAAAGAAAGGGAAATTTCATTTTTACTCACTAGTTCTGATCCTTGCCTTATATTACCAATTTTATCTTCACATGGATCATTTGAATTTTCACCAAAAGGCTGAGAAATTTCAAATCCTAGAGCTTCCCCCTCCTTATTTGTTTCTGGTTTTGTGGCTTCAGTTACACATGTGTAATTATCTTTAAATGCAGGGGAGTCAGCAGTGGGGCTAAATTCTGGCCTAAATATACTAGTAATTTGAATCTGTAGATCTGGAAGTAAAGCTGAGTTGAGGAGCTCTGTTTCATTTCTTTGTGTGGAGGAGTTAACATAATTACCCTCCTCAGAATCATGCTGATTATTCTCCCTTCTTGTGGTGCTTTCCAAAACTCCCATATCCCCATTATTGCTTCCTGATAGATCTTTCCAATTTATACGAGACTTCAGAGCCTCATATAAGGCCTCAATTTCTTCATAAAGTACACTTCCATGGCTATATGCATCTTGCTGAAACAGAAAAGCATCATCACACTCTTCTGTTTCGACTTCAATCTCACTTCCCAATTCGAAATTCTGAGGAACTGAGTTATTTATTGACTGATGAAATGATTCTTGTAAGTTACTTTTATTCATATCAATTTCACAATCAGAAGTCCTATGTTTTACTAGCAAGCCAAAATCTCGGCATTCAGAAGAACAAGTTACTTTAAAATGGTTTCTTTGGTGATCTTCATGATTTATGATTAATGTAGGCATAGTACTAGCTGTCTGTACTGCAGCATTTGAGACTGTACTCACTGAAGAACTTGCAATTTTGGGAAAGGTTATAGAAGCCAATTGCTCCACACTTCTTCCAGTATTTTCAGTATCTTTTTGTTTTATGGCACTAATGGTATTTTCATTCTCTAATAATGCAGTTTCTGTTGATATGCATTTTTCTCCCCAAATCAAGTTAAATGTAGAAAATTCTTCAATACTCAGAAGGTCTACATTGTTATAATTTCTATTCTCCCTCCTTTCATCTTTATTGGTGAAATTGTTGTGCTTTTTGTCTTCATATATATTTTCTATGTTGTTTTCTGGAGATAAAGCACGATCCTCCTCTTTAGCTTCATTTTGGCTTTCTTTTTCATTACCTCTCTGTTCTTTGAAATTAACACTCAGGCATGTATCATTGTTTAACTGTGCATTACAGAATAGAGTGTGATCTTCATCTTCATTTCCAATATAAAGACTTTCTTTGCAGTCTCTCTGAATGTTCTCTAATGACACGGGTTTATTTTCATTTTTTCTATGGATACACATATGTTCTCTAGTTATATGGCAATTTGAATTGTCACGAGCTGTTTCGATGTCATGAGATGAAATAACTGTATCAATGATCATTTCTTTGGTGCGAGGGGTGTCTTTTGCTTCCTGGAAAGCATTATTCATGATACTAACACAATTCTGATTTATTTTTTTCAACTTCGGTTCCATTAGTTTTTGAGCAATGGCAAAACTTGTATGAATGTTATTTTCATACTCTGTAGAGTATTGAGGATGCTTTTGTAAAAGGCTTTCTACACCTGGAGTGATTTGTAGTTCTAATGTTAGATGATCTAGTTCATCCTTATCCTTTGTGGCAGATGTGGAAGATTTAGGTATTTCTAACTCCTCAGTAATTAATACTTTATCACAGTTTTTTCTCAAGTAATCAAGACTGTCACCCTCTTTGTTTTTTTGGTGTGAAGAAATACAATTATCTATTGGACTGATTTTTGTTTCATTAGTGAACTCATTATCAATTTCTTTCCACAAAGTTTGTTTTTCTCCATGCTTGGAATTGTCTTCTGGGTCAGTGCAGTTGCTCATCTTTCCAATATTTTGAATGTACTCATCTATGCTTGCTTTATTTTGGAGAGGAAAAGGTATAGATATTTGGTTATCAGTCTGATATACAGTTTCAGAATTAGAAAACTGTGATTCCTGAGAGATGTGATCATTGTACTCGTTTGTATAAGCATTCACTGACTTGTAAGAGTGATGTGGCTCATTGCTTTGCTCAATTAAAAGTGGAATATTACTTCTCTTTGAGGCTTTTTTCTCACTGTGTTTTTCATTCTCAACTTCTGAAACTACATTTGACAAAGAAATTGGGAAGGAAAAATTGTCTTGGTCCTTACACTGTCCTTCCATGGTAATGTTATTGGGAACTGTACAAACATAGTCCTTAGAGCCCATGCTCTGAGATAGTGAATCATCAAAAGAAATTTTAAAGCAAGGGGCATCCGAACAATTAGTAAGAACAGTATGATCATCAGGGATGACTCCTGATGACGGAGAATTAGTTGGCACAGGTGGCAGGTTTATTTCTGAATTCACATAATCTAAACTCTTCTCAAATGGCAAAATCTCATTTAAACCTGGAGAATTATTCTGTTTTCCCATACTTTCTTCTCTCCTCATCAGTCTTGGGTCTTTGATGATTTTTGAAGTGATAACTGTGGTTGAGCCAATGTTGTGAAGAGGTAAAGCATCAGAAACACTACTTAAAACATTTTTAAGATATGTCAAATTTATCAACAGGTCATCATTAACACTTTCTTTGGTATCACTGGCCATAAATGAAAGACCTGAATCATGTGCATATACTTGAGAAGTATCTGTAATTTCTGCTAAATTGTGTTCTGTCTGTCCGCTGTATGTTTCAAGTATAGAAATGTTTCCATTTTGCACATTTCTATAGGAGTTAGAAACATCTGAGTTGGAAGGATTTATCTCTGAATTTAGTTCATCACAGGAACAGTTTTCCTGAACAAATGGATCTACAGGTTTCCTGAAATGCTCAAAGATAACAGTAGCATCTTTTCCTTTTCCAATTCTTTTGGCCACTGTACAGTTACTCAGAGAGCATGTTCTTTCTGTGGAAATAACAAGAAAAATTTAAAGAAAAAATGTTTCTGCAGCAACTATTAATACAAGGAAACTATGTCAGGAGTGATTTTAATGAAAGCTAATCTAATAATGATCAAAACGTGTTATCAGCAGAAAAAGCAAAGAGAGAAGAGGATGAGTAACAAATCAATGAAATATAAATTATGTAGCATAAAACTATGTCCTACTCTAGAAAACCTAAGTGTATTTGCCATAAAAATTCTGACAAATAAGAAATAGAAAAAAATTAAATAAAAATAAAAACATTTTATCCAAAGACTAGGGATTTCTTATATAAATTTCCTATATTCAGATATTTAATAACAGCATCTACATATTAGTAGACAACATTGTTTCCCTCTATCTACTGATGACCGGGCTTCTTGTTCCTTTACCATGGGAGAACAAAAAAGGAAAGGAAAAGGGAATAAGGTGAAAAAGTAGGAAAATAAAAAACCGAAAAGTTCCATAAAATTTTTCTTAGGAGCCAAAGCAAACCATTATCCCCCTCCCATAGTAAAATAAGTATTCCTGCGAAATAACATATGTGAACAAATACCTGAAAAATAAAAGTAAATTTTTAAATAATTAAAAAAAATTTATTCCTAAATTTCATAAAGAACCTCATGTGTTAATGAAAGAACTTATAAAAATGCATATTTAACAAGTAAATAGGCCTAACATGGTGGTTCATGCTTATAATCCTAATACTTTGGAAGGCCGAAGTGGGAGGGAGGATCATCCACTGAACAGAGGAGTTCAAGATCAGCCTGGGCAACATAGTGAGGCCTCAGACAAACAAACAAACAAAGCCAGGTGTGGTGGTGTGTGCCTGTATTCCCAGATACTCAGAAGGTTGAGGCAGAAGGATCACCTGAGCCCAGGAGTTCAAGGCTGTGGTGAGCTATGATCGTGTCACTGCACTGCAGCCTGAGTGACAGTGAGACTTTGACTCAAAAAAAAACAAAAACCAAAACATCAATAACAACAAAAAAAGTAAATAATTTCTCACAAAGTTTTCACAAAACAGCCACAGCTAAGTAACATCTTAAAAACATCTTTACTAAAACAAATTATCAATGAGAAATTGCTTGAGATTTATAAGCTATATAAAGTCCCTATCATAATACTGAGTAGTACCATAAAGTTCTTTTTCATAATATGAGAGCTATTTGAAAATTTCTAAATACGGCCACCTATGATTTATTTTACTAATTAGAGTAAGCTCTAGTGGAAATATGAACACACACAAAGAAACAGTTTTAAAGGATGGGATTATAATGGAAAAGAAAAAGGAAAGGCAGACCTCTACAATTCCTGCTACCAACATATAAAATTCACTATAAAAAAAATAACTATAAGAAAAACATTAACTAAGTGTGGTGGCGTGGGTCTGTAGTCCCAGCTAGAAGGATCGCCTGAGCCCAGAAGGTCAAGGCTACTATGAGCCATGCTCATGCCACTGTACTCTAGCCTGGGTGACAGAGTAAGACCCTGATTCAAAAAACAAAACAAACCAAAAATAAAAGTAATAGAACAAAACATGGATGGATTTTTTTTCATTATCTTGGGGTAGGAAAGTACTTTTTAAGCATGACTGAAAATCAGAAAACACAAAAGAAAAAAAAAGATGTCAATAACATATAAATAAAATATTTTAAAATGACAAAATGCATGATAAACAACAAAACTCAATGAGTAAAACTGATAAGATTGGCAACAAACACAAAAAGATGCCCAACCTCACTAAGTAAGCAATAAGATCCATTTAAAAAAACTTTTTAGATTGGCAACAATTTTTTTCCCCCATAACACCTGGCCAATTTTAAAATTTTTTGTAGAGAGAAGGACTCACTATGTTGCCCAGACTTGTCTTGAACTCTTGGGTGCAAGCAATCCTTCCTCCTTGGCCTTCCAAAGTGCAGGGATTAAAGGTGTGAGCTGCCATGCCCAGCCTCGAGTACTGTTTTAAGTGCTTCATGTACATTAATCTAATCTTCACAACATTTTCATTTCATTTATGAGAAATAAAATTAACAGTAATTTTCCCAGGATCACACAATTTGTAAACAGTAGAAACTCAATCACTTTGTTAAGCAGTCTCTTTAAACTTACCAGTGACGCTTTTACTTCCATTTTTTTGGCATTCTTACCAAATGACAATTAAAAATTGGAGAACAAATTCAACATCTTCCATAAAATAAGAAAACTAATAAAATCAAATTGCAATCAGTGAAGTACACTACCAGTTATTAACACCATATACTTGGTGATAATGGAAATGATATCTGTGCTGTCTGTACAATATGGTAGACATTAGCCATACATGGCTACTGAGCACTTGAAATGTGCCTGGTGTGACTAATGAATTTATAATTTTATTTAATTTAAATTTAAACAGGTGCATGTGACTAGTGGAGACTGAATTAGGTAGTGTAGATCTAGAGTATGTACTCCAGAGAGAGATGAGTGTGCTAATATTCGACAGGTGTGGCTTTAACTTTGGGCCTATAGTAAGTTTTCCCTAAAGTTCATCATCCTAAAAGGCATCATCCTTTGATTAAAAGTAGTAAGCAATAAAAAACCATAGACAGGCTGGAATAGAAGTGGGGAAAGGTCCATATCTATTGTCTCTAATATAAGCCATCTAGCTGAGGGAAAATGTGGACAGAACTACTAGGCAGAAGATCATCAAGGAAATGGAAGACTTGAACAAACAATAAACCAACCAGACCTAACAGTTATGCATAGAACACTATACTCAACAACAGCAGAATATAGTATAGTCCGCCCTCTGTATTGGTGGGCTCCACATTCGTGGATTCAACCAACCAGGTATCAAAGATACATTATTTAAAAACCTAATAAAAATAACACAATAGGAAATAATACAAATAAAAAATATGACGATTTATATAGCACTTATAATGTATTAGGTATTATAAGTAATCTAGCAATGATTTAAAGTATATGGGAGAATATGTGCAGGTTATATAGGTTATATGCAAATACTGTGTCATTTTACGCAAGGAATTTGAACATTCATGAATTCTGGTATCTCATGGAGGTCCTGGAAGCAATCCCTGCATAAATCTGAAGAACAACTGTATATTCAGTTGCACATGGATCTTTCTCCAAGAAAGACTATATGCAAGCTTATAAAACAAATCTAAACAAACTCAAAGGATAATACAAACTACGGTACCCCACGTCTTAAAAATAATTTTTTTTTTAAAAAGATAATATAAACTGTTCTCAAACCACATAGAGTGAAATTAGAAATCAGTAACAAAGAAACTTAGGAAATTCACAAATACATAAAAAAAACAACATAGTCCTAAAAAATCAATCAAAAAAGAAACCAACAGGGAAAT
Organism: Carlito syrichta; assembly: GCF_000164805.1. Classification (NCBI taxonomy): domain Eukaryota; kingdom Metazoa; phylum Chordata; class Mammalia; order Primates; family Tarsiidae; genus Carlito; species Carlito syrichta. The sequence continues at coordinate 154,551 of NW_007034747.1, forward strand.
TAGAAAATAATTTGAGATAAATGAAAATGATTACACAACATACCAAAACTTATGGGACAAAGCTAAAGCAGTGCTTCTGGAAATTTATAGCTGTAAATGCCTGTATTAAAAACGAAGAAAGACCTCAAATCAATAACCTAACTTTCTACCCTATGATATCAAAAAAAGAAGAGCAAACCAAACCTAAAGCAAACAAAAGGAAAGAAACAAAGATTACAGAAGAAGTTAATGAAATGGATGATAGAATAGTGGGAAAAAGAATAAAAACAAAGTTGCTTCTTTGAAAATAGCCAATAAAGTTGACAAACCTTTAGCCAGACTGACCAAGAAAGTGAAAGAAGACGCAAATTAGGAGTCTCAGAAATGAAAGAGATGACATGACTACAGAACTACAGACAACACTATAAAGGAATTTTATAAGCAAATGTATGCCAATAAACTAGGTAAGTGAGATGAAATGGACATTTTTTTACAAAGACAGAAACTCCTAAAACCTATGCAAGAAGAAATAGAAAATCTAAATAGACTTATGCAAAAAGAAAAATCCTAGCCCAGATGTCTTCACTAGTGAAGTCTACCAAATGTTTAAAGAAGAATACCAGTTCTTCATAAACCCTTTCAAAAAAGCAAAGAACACTTCCCAATTCATTCTATGAAACCAATATTGCCCTGACATCAAGACCAAAGACACCATAAAAAACTACAAGCAATATCTCTTATGAATATGGACACAAAAATCTCCAACAAAATTGCAGCAAACCAATTCCAGTAATAGAAAATGAATTACAGATCACAATCAAATGGTATCCCAGGAATGCTAGGTTTGTTTAACATCTGAAAATTAATTAATGTAATATACTGCATCAATAAAATAAAAACAAAAAAACTCAAGATCTCAACAGATGCAGAAAAAAAACCTGACAAAATCCAACACCCTTTCATGATAAAAACTCACAAAAAACTAGGAATAGAAGGTAACCCCAACACGATAAAGGGAACTTATAAAAACCCTACAACTTATATCATACTTAGAGGTGAAAAACTGTATGCTTTTCCCCTAAGTTCAGGAACAAGACAAGAATGTCTGCTCTCCTCATTTTACTTCCTAGAGGCACTAACCAAGACAACCAGACAAAAGGAAAGAAAAGGCATCCAGATTGAAAAGAAAAAAGTAAAATTATCTCTATTCACAGACGGCATGATGTTATATAAAAGAAAATCCCAGAGAACCCACTAAAATAACAATCAGCACTAATAATGAGTTCAGCAAAGTTGCAGGATACAAGATTATACAAAAATCAATTTTATTTCTGTACATTTATGATAAGCAATACACACATGAAATAAAGAAAAAATTCCATCTGACAGCATCAAAAATAATAAAATACTTAGGAAAAGCAAAATACAACAACAATAAAATGCCACACCTACTAGTGTAGGAAAAAAACCAGAACAAAAACACAATATACATGAAAAAAGTCTGACAATACTAAGTTTGATGTGAATACTATGGTCCTCAACCTCATTAATTAGGAAGATGTAAATGGAAACCACAATGAGATAACACATCACACAGTCATTAGACTGGCAGGAAGCAAAGTGTATGGCAAAGATACAGAGTGACTATGTAACCTGATGTAACCACTTTGAAAATCCATTTGACACTGTATTTGGTTTATCTTGCACATTCCTCTTGTAAATATGAACTCCATAGAAAAATTCTTGCACATATGCACTAAGATACTTATACAAATGTTTGAAATAGTAGTGTTTGGAATAAGAAGAAAACTGGAAAGTGCTCAAATATCCTAGGTAGAATAGTGTATAATGTATTCACACAATGGAATACTCTCTCCATCCATTCATCTACTCATCCACGAAAATGAATAAACTACTGTTATACATATCAACATGGAAGAATCACGCAAACATAATACTGAGCAAAATAAGTCACAAAAATATCTGTAGTAGGATTTTGGATTTATAAACTAAAAAACAGGTAAAACACAACTAATCTGCTTAGAGATTAACTACGCATTAGAAAATAATGTTCAGAAATTTCAAGACCAGCACAAATGCCAACGTAGTAGAATCACTTACCAGCTCTCTTAGGAAATCCTGTTGAGAGGAATCTCAAAGATGTCATAAGCTGTCCATTATCTACTTTTAAACCAATAAATCTTACTGTTACTACTGCATATGGAAGGCATTGCCTAGGTTTTTCTACTGGCTTTGAAAGGTCATCGTATTCATAAAAGTATACCTGAAAGGTAAAGAAGAAAAAAATAAATAAACAGGTTTATGCTGGCAATTAGACTTGTAAGATGATTGATTACAATTTACATATTTAACTATATAACTGCATGATGTTATCTACCTCCATATACTCCCTCTTGCTGCCTTCTTCAACCCTAGTTTTCTTGAAAGTGTATAAAATTTTCCCTACCACATTTTTCTGATAGGTTACCAATGTTGTCAGAAACAGACACAATTTATTATTATTATTATTTTTCTTTTCTTTCTTTTTTTTTTTTTTTTTTTTTGAGTTGGAGTCTCACTCTGCCACCCAGACTCGAGTGCAGTGGCCACTCCCGGCCACCACAGCCTCGACCTGCTGGGCTCCAGCGATCCTTCCACCTCAGCCTTCCAAGTAGCTGGAACTACAGGCACGCGCTACCACGGCTGGCTAGTTTTTGATTTATTGTAGAGATGAGGTCTCACCAAGTTGCCCAGGTGGGTCTCGAACCCGCGGGCTCAGGCAATCCACTCACCTCGGCCTCCCAAGGTGTGGGATTACAGGCTGAGCCACCGAGCCTGGCTATTTTTATTTTCTAAAGATGTGAGGTACAATTCAGGGTTAGGTATACAGATGTTTATTATACAGGTATCACTCCTGATAAGTTTTTTTTTTTTTTTGAGTTGGAGTCTCACTCTGTCACCCAGGCTAGAGTGCAGTGGCAGGCACACTAACAGCCACCCCAGCATCGACCGGCTGGGCTCCGGCAATCCTTCCACCTCAACCTTCCAAGTAGCCAGAAGTACAGGTGCATGCTACCTCGCTCGGCTAGTGTGCCGGGACTGGTCTCGAACCCCTGGGCTCAGGCAATCCACTTGCCTCAGCCTCTGAAAGTGCTGGGATTACAGGCTGAGCCACCAAGCCTGGCCTGCAATTTATTTTTAAATACAAATTATTTTTCCGTTAAAAGTTAAATGTTTTGCATATACGCTCAATCATTTTATTTGATAGGAAAATAACAATAGCCTAATTATATTTTATATGTAGGAGCATGCATGTACTTTTATATAGATTCATCCTCAGTTATATATAGGATTACAAATCTATATGTAATATTCTATAAAATTAAAGGTCCACAAAACATCTAAGTGAAATATGATAGAAGATTACTGTTTCACCTAATAACTAAACATAAACTTTTTCTTCTTTTCACCTTTTGCAAAGTACAAAGGACCAAAATATTGTTTCAAAATAGCCTTATTTTAAAAATGAATATTATTTATGATTAATAAATCAAAACTGTATATATATGGGGTACAATGTGATGTTTTGATATATGTATATAATGAAGAGTAATAAATCAAGGTAATTAACATATCCATCACTTCACCTATCATTTTTTATGGTGAAACATTAAATATACTCTCTCAGCAAGTCTGAAATATGCATTATTATGGACTATGGTCATCCTGCTGTGCAGTCTTGTTTAAGATAAGTTGGTACATTCTGCAAAATGGAAATTAATCTATGGAACATCTAAATAAAAGTAGCCACTGTGCTTTGAAGAGTTAAATGTAAATTTTCAATCTTCTTTATTAATATTCTCAAACAAAGCATATTAAAATAGCTTTCACTGCTTGTTTATTTAAGATCATATCATACGGAATTAAAAGATTTTCATTTAATATTTTGGGAATTAGTTTTAAGTCTTGAATCATACAATGTGAAGCATGTGACTTTCAAGAAATCAAATGAACCATGTTAACATACTGCAGAACTGTAGGCTTGCAGCTCAATGGTATCTTTCAAAGAAGGTATACTTCTTGACATATGGCAATCAAAATTAGGAGAAGGATCCAAAGAAACTTTATTTTTATCCACAGAAGGTTGAACTTTCTTCACTCTTCCAAAGAGAACCTAGGGAAGAAAAAAGCAACAACAACAAAAAAGTTCATAAGAATATAACAAAACACTTTTAAACTTTCACTTTCTAAAGAGAAAAGTAATGAATGGAAAGATCATTCATTTTCTGGATGAATGGGATGAAAAACATGGTAATATCAATTCTTTGCCAAGTTAAATTCTAAGATTAGAGTCATTCTAATAAAATTTTCAGAAAATCTCCTTTTAACAATTAGTTTTAGTCAACAAACTTCCTGAAAGGCAAATTAAACAATAACTCAGATTTTTTAAAATTTAGGTTAGAAATAGAAAATGATGGAATAGGAAGGAGACCTGCAATTCTAGATGTAATAATATTTTGCTTATGCCTATCATAAGAAAAGGCAGAAAAAGACTGGGTACAGTGTCTCATGCCTATAATCCCAGCACTTTGGGAGGCCAAGGTGAGAGGATTTCCTGAGCCCACGGGTTCGAGGCCAACCTGGGCAACTTGGTGAGATCCCATCTCTACAATAAACAAAAAAATAAAATGGTCAGGGTAGTGTGTGCCTGTAGTTCTAGCTACTTGGAAGGCTGATGCAGAAGGATCGCTAGAACTCAGCCACTGCCCTCCAGCCTGGGTGACAGAGTGAGACTCCTACTCAAAAAAAAAAAAAAAAAAGGCAGAAAACCAAACAAAAGCAGATTGAAATAAAAAGCCCAGAAGTCCACATATGTATAAACAAAATTTAAAATACGGTAGATTATTAAAGGTACTGCTTGAAATAAGTAAAGTAATGATAAGTTATTCAATTAATTAACGGTGTGACCAAGATACCTAACTCCAGTCAGGATGGCCATTATAAATAACTCAAAAAACCACATGTGTTGGAAGAGGATGCAGGGAAGAGGGAATGTTTCTACTCTGTTGGTGGGAGTGTAAACTAATAGAATCTCTGTGGAAAACAGTGTGGTGATTCCAAAAAGATCTAAAAGGCAACCTTCCATACTACCCAACAATCCTCCTTCTGGGAATATACTTAGAGAGACTCAATTCATCCTATAAAAAAGATTCCTGCACATGCATGTTTACTGCAGCTCTATTCACAATAGCAAAAACATGGAACCAACCATGCTGCCCATCAAAAATGGACTGGATAAAAATAAAACAAACATGATACATATACACAATAAAATAGTATGCAGCCACACAGAGGACAAAATTATAGACTTTGCAGCAACTTGGATGGATTTAGAGTCTATCATACTCAGTGTTCTATTACAGAAACAAAAAACTGAGTATCACATGTTCTTACTTATAAGCAGACCCTGAATATTTATCATAACACTGTAAGAAAGGGTTTGGCAGTAGCAGAACGCTGCTGAGGGTGGGGGGAGGGGACGGCAGGGCACATAACATCAATAAGGGTCCCTTGATCTCAAACCAGGCAAAGCGGGGACCAAAGCGAGGCCCATACTTTATTTGTACAATGTCCACTTATCTACCTAATCCTGAATTGTACCCTACATCTTAAAAAAAAAAAATCAGTGGTGTGGTACAACAGAAAAAAATAATTCCTTCTTTTTTTTTTTGAAAGCAGGATTTATTGAGAAAACAGAAAAGCTCCCACAGTGGGAGGGGGTTGCCCAAAGTGCCTTTCTTAATCTGTAAACCAAAATAAATATTAAACAAGTTAAATATTTACATATTCAAAACATAATGAAAATATTGTGAAAGACATGCAAGCAAATATTTACCCAATCTAACAGTGAGAAGGCTTTTCCAATATGTGTCAGAAAACATGAAACACCTTTGGGAGGCTGAGGTGAGTGGATTGCCTGAGCCCGCAGGTTCGAGACCCGCCTGGGCAGCGAGACCTCATCTCTACAATAAATAAAAAAATCAGCTGGGCGTGGTAGCGCATGCCTGTAGTTCTGGCTACTCGGAAGGCTGAGGCGGAAGGATCGCCAGAGCCCAGCAGGTTGAGGCTGCGGAGGCCGGGAGCGGCCACTGCACTCCAGCCTGGACGACAGAGTGAGATTCCAACTCAAAAAAACAAACAAAAAAACCAAAAAAAAAAACATGAAACAAAAACATAAACTTCACAATATAATATTTTAAAATTTCTGTACATAAAAAAAGATTATAAAATTAAAAAAACTGAAACTGTGAATATAATTAAGTGACAAAAGCTGAGCCAGAAGAAAATGTAATGGAACATTACCAAGGTACACATTTTATACAGTCAGCATTCTATTACCATTATTGTCTTTTAAAAAAATTACCATTATTTTTAATAGGTTAATACATTACTCAAAAGTCAAAACAATACTAAATATAATGTAATATCTTGGACTGGATCCTGAAACAGAAAGAAACATGAGTAGAAAAATTGGCAAAAGCCAACTAAAGTCTCTAATTTACTTATTAGTGTTATACTAATGTCAGCTTCTTAGTTTTGACAAAAGTGTCATATTTATGTAAAATGTTCACATTAGGGAATACTGGATGAATTTGTACACAGGAACCCTCTGTACGATCTTTGTAACGTTTCTGTAAATCTAAAATTATTCCAAGATAAAAAGTTTATCACAAAAATAAAAAGATTTAATGATAATATATTATACAGATAAAGGCCTAACTCTCAACATATGCTTTAATCAATTTAAAATACTGACTGGGCATGGTAGCTCATGCCTGTAATCCCAGCACTTTGGGAAGCCAAGGTAGGAGGACTGCTTGAGTCCAGGAGTTCAAGACCAGCCTGGGTAACATAGTGAAAACTCATCTCTACATTAAAAAAAATAATAATAATGCACACAAAACTATCAAAAAACAAACAAACAAAAAACTGGCAAAGGTTATGAATAGGCAATACACTAAATACAGCCAAAAATATATTAAACAGGAAAGTTTAAGCTCAGGAATAATCGTAACAAAGAAAAAAAATTAAGCCAATAATGAGAAACTATCACATAGTCAATTAGTAAAAAGTTTTTTAAAAGTACAGTACAGTATACAAATTTATTAAGTGTGTGAGTTAACAGTCATGCTCACGCATTATAGATGGAAAATTCAATTAATACAACCTTTCACAGAACTGGGCATTACATACCAAAAGTTGTAAAAATGTACATAACTTCTGACTTCTAATTTCACAACTAAGCATAAACCAATTAATTCTTAGCAAATAATCATTTGTGTGTGTAAAAATGTACCTACAAGGAAAAATCAACATAGTGTTTAGAAGTTTAAAAAAAAAAAACAACCCCAAAACTGAATAACTTATATCCTAACATCACAGAGTTTATTGGGAAAGTTTATGGTAAAAGTGTACAGTGGAATAACATGCAGTCATTCAAAAGGATATTACAGAAGGATATTTATTTAATGGCATGGAAAAGATTTATCCTGCAACCAGGGAAGAAAGCAAGTTATACAGTATAAAAAGCAAGAACAAACTTTATACATGCCTATCTATATATATGAATAGATAACTAAGTACAGATATACAACAGCAAAAAGCAAAATAATAACAAAAACCTGCGATTATTGGGTCCCTTGGAGATTTTTACTATGTCTCAAATTTTCTAAAGTCAGTATCTATTACTTTGGAACACAGAATTATGCTTAACTTAATATGTGAAGACAAAAATTAAGGATGGAGAGGGAGTACATCCAAACTCAATCCGCAAGGCCAGTGTTACTCTGATGCCAAAACCAGACAAAGACACAACAAAATAAACTGTAAGCCAACATCCCTTATAAACACAGATGCAAAAACCTTAACAAAATACTAGTAAACCAAATTCAACAATATTAAAAAGGTCATTCATCATGAGCCAGAGGGATCCATTAAAGGATGAAAGGATGGTTCAGCATATGCAAATCAACAAATGTGATATATTATATCAACAGAATCAAGAACAAAAATGTGTAATTTCTACAGATGCTGTAAAGGCTATAAAATTGAACAACACTTCACAATAAAAACTCTCAACAAATTGGATATGGAAGGAAGATACCTCAAAACAATAAAGTCCATATATGACAAACTCATGCCAAATACCATTCTAAATGGGGATCAATTGAAAGTCTTCATTAAAATCTGGAACAAGAAAAAGACACTCGTTTCACCACTTCTATTCAATATGGTTCTGAAAGTACTAGCCAGAGCAATCAGGCAAAAGACTGACGTAAAGGACATTGAAAATGGAAAGGAAGAAGTCAAATTATCTTTTTTTGCAGACAAAGGATCCTACATTTAGAGAAACCTAAAGACTTCACCGAAAAACTATTATAACTGATAAATTCAGTAAAGTTACAGGACACAGTAACAACAAACATAAATAAGTAGCACCTCAATATACTAATAGTGATCAATCTGTAAAGGAAATCAAGAGAGCAATCCCTCAGTAACAATAAAATAAAATAAAATCCAGGAATAAATACAACCAAAGAAGCAAAAAAATCTCTACAAGAAAACTATCAAACACTGATAAAAGAAACTAAAGATGACACACACAAAAATGGAAAGACAGTTCATGTTCATTAATTAGAACAATATTGTTAAAATGTTCATACTATCTAAAGCGATCTACAGGTTTCATGTAATCCCTACCAAAATACTAATGACATTCTTTACAGAAATAGAAAAAACAATATTAAAATTTCTATGAAGCCACAAAAGACCCCCAAATAGCTAAAACAATCCTGAGCAAAAAGTACAAAGCTAGAGGCATCACACGACATGACTTCAAAATGGCAACCAAAACAGCACGGTACTGGCATAAAAACAGATACATAGACCAAGGGAACAGAATAGAGAAACCTGAAATAAACCCATGCACTTAAATGCCAACTCATTTTTGACAAAGGCACAAACAAGACATAATGCAGAAAGGACAATCTCTTTAATAAATGATGCTGGGAAAACTGGATTTCCATATTCAGAAGAACAAAACTAGTTTCTATCCTTTACCATGTTAAAGAAAAAAAAAATCAAATAGATTAAAGACCGGGCACGGAGCCCCACAGGTGTGTGTAATCCCAACACTTCGGGAGGCTAAGGCAAGAGAATCACTTGAGCCCCACAAGTCTGAGACCAGTCTAGGCAAAAACCAAAAACATTAGCTGGGTGTGGTGACGCATGACTGTAGTGACAGCTACTCCAGAGGAAGTGGAAGATGTGGTGAGCTGTGATTGTGCCACTGCAATCCAGCCTAGGCAACAGAGTGAGTTCCGACTTAAAAAAAAGAAAAAGATTAAAGACAAATATAAGACCTGAAACCATGAAACTACTAGAAGAAAACACCAGGGAAATGCTAGAAGCAAAATAGACAAATGGGATTAAACCAAGCTAAAAAGTTTCTGCACCACAAAGAAAACAATCAACAGAGTGAAGAAACAAACCTCCAGAATAGGAGAAAATATCTGCAAGCTATTCATCTAACAAGGGATCAATAACCAGAATATATAAGGATCTTAAACAACTCAGTAGCAAAACCACCACCACCAACAACAAATAATATGATTTTCAAAATAGGCAAAGACCCAAGAAACATTTCTCAACATTATGAATCAAGGAAATGCAAATGAAAAAATGAGGTATTCTTACCTTGGTTAAAATGGCTTGTATTAGAAAGACAAAAAGTAATGGATGCTGAGAAAGGGGAACACCTGTTTGCCACTGTGTATAGATTAGTACAGCCACTGTAAATGGAGATTCCTAAAAAACTTAAAACTACTAGGTTGGGTGTGGTAGCTTACACCTATACTTCTAGCACTCTGAGGTGCGAGAATTGCTTGAGGCCAGGAGTTTGGGACCAGTCTGGGCAACATACAGAGATCCTGTAGCTACAGAAAAATAAAAAAAAATTAGCTGGGCGTGTTGGCAACCTGCTAGTATTCCAAGCTACTAAGGAGGCTGAAGCAGGTTTGTTTGAGCCCAGGAGTTCAAGGCTGCAGTGAACTGTGATTGCACACTGCACCCCAAGCCTAGGCAACAGAGTTAAGATCCTGTCTCTAAAACAAACACACACAATGAAAAACAGAACTAGCACATGATCCCATGATCCCACTTCTGGGTATATCTAAAAGAAAGAAAAATCAGTATACAGAAGAGATATCTGCACTCTCATGTATATTGCAGTATCATTCATAACAGCCAAGATATGAAATCAACTCAAGTGTCCATCAATGAATGGACAAAATGGATAAACAAAATGTGGGATATACATACAATGGAATATTATTCAACCTAAAAAGAGGAAAATTCAGACATATGCTACAACATGGATGAATGTTGAAGACATTATGTTAAGTGAAATAATCCAGTTACAGAAAAAGACAAATACTGTATATTTTAACTTATATGGGGTGCTTAGGGGTAGTAAAAATCATACAGATAGGAAGTAAAATGGTGGTTGCCATGGGATGTGGGAAGAGGGGAAATGGCAGTTGCTGTTTAATGGGCGCAGATTTTCAGTTTTCAAGATGAAAAGAGCTCTGGAGATGGATAGTTGGTGATGACTGCATAATATGAATGTACTTAAAACCACTGGACTGTACACTTAAAAACTGATAAGAGAGTAAGCTTTATGTGTATTTTACTACAATAAAGAAATTGGAAAGAAATATACATTTAGTACAGGATATTTGGAAAATGCTAATTTGGAAAACTTGAAAGAACCGAAAACTCTCTATACTGCCATGATACAAAGATTATCACTGGTAACAACTGAGTGCATTTCTTTCTGGTCTTTTATTTCTTTCTTTTTTTTTTTTGAGTTGGAATCTCACTCTGTTGCCCAGGCTGGAGTGCTGTGGCACGCTCCCGGCCACCACAGCCTCGACCTGCTGGGTTCAGGTGATCCTTTGGTGGAAGGATCAGTCCTCCAAGTAGCTGGAACTACAGGCACTCGCCACCACACTCAGATAATTTTTTAATTTATTGTAGAGATGAGGTCTTGTCAAATTATCCAGGCTGGTCTTGAACCTGTGGGCTCAGGCAATCCTCTCACCTCGGTCCCCTAAAATGCTGGAATTATAGGCATGAGCCACTGCACCTGGCCTCTGGTTTTTTCTTAATCTGTGTATTTTATATCATCTTGATGATAGTACATATTTTATTTTTAATCTTAAAATTAACATATGTGCATAAGCACTTTCCCACATCTTTAAAAACACTCTGTAAACCTAAATACAATGAATGCATTTTATACTAGAGAGAGGTGATATGTTAAGTCCATGATGTGCTACCGGACATCTAAATGGTGGCTATTTTCTTCTACTATAAGCAAGCCTTTGACATATACACATTTAAGATCTTTCCTAACGTTATCATCTTACATAGCCATGGCACAATTATCAAAATTAAATTAACACTGGTATAATACTATTAACTAAAATAAACAAGAGTTTAGTAACTTTATCTTGAACCAGAATTATTATAACATAATGCTTTAGAAGAGGGTATTTAAAACAATACTAATTATGATATGAATAACAGATTTAAAAAGAGGAGGGTCAATCAAGATAGAAAAATATATATACTGGGAAGACAAAGATGATGAAAGTTGCCTCTTCTTATGTGGAGTTTTGCTTTGTGCTGCACACCAAAGTAAAGAGCCAAAAATAGGAGAAAATTTCAAATGATGATGACAAAAATAATTACATGTGTTTAACTTGCAAAATGTAACTTAAAAACACTTATTATTTATATTGAAAGAAAAATATGTTCAGATTAATTTAAGGCAAGCTGTCCATATATTTAATATTTGTTTTATGCCACCTACCTTAAAAAGCATAATACTTTCTACAGTAATGCTTTGACTATGAGCATAATTCAAGGCAACATCAACATGTCTAAATATATAAGTTCCAAGAAGAGGATTTCCTAATATCTTCAATGTAGATGCTCCAGTACTTATCCCATTCTGATATATTTCTGCTGCATCACGCTGAGAAAGTGCTAAAAAGCAGAAATGTTCTTCAAATTCTCTGCTATGTCTTCCACTCTCACGCATCTCTGATCTGAAGCAAAACCAAATTATAGCTATAGTTAAAGTCAAATACCAACACAATTTTCAAGGAGAAGACAAATATTTTAGCCTACCATAGTTAGAAAGCAAAGAATGGACTGATAAGGTATCATTACCCTATGATAATCAATTAGGCTAAAAATCACTATAAGGAATGAATTCTAGTTACTTTTCCAGGACTTATGAGCATTATTTCATCACTAGTCTATAATAGTAAGGGCTAACATTTCTTGAATGCTGCTAATGTAACCAGTACAAAGTCTTAAGCATTACATGCATTTTGCCATTTCATTTTCAAAAATTATTATTATTGTTGTTGCTATACACATTTTTAAAATGAGGAAAATGAGGCCCAGAAAGTTAAATCTTGCAAAAGCAGCAAAGTCATAGATAGCAGGAATTACATATGTTAACTCTTGTCTGTCAGGTTCCAGATATAGATGGAGATACACACACATACAGTCAATTATTAGGGGTGTTCTCCTTTCTTGTGGGATCTAGATAACAACTGAAAGAAATAAGTTAATATTTGATTATAAACTCCTATCTTCATAGTAATAAAATTAAGAATCATCCTCAGGAAAGATTATAATCTTAAGTATAGATACTACTAATTCTGCTACTTCCATAACTAACAAGACCCATTTAAACATACAACATAGATATCCCTCCCTTAAAATGGCATATTAGCTAGGGTGTTCTATATGGCTTGCTCAGTAGCATCAGCAGCAGGAACTGCCATATCAAGTGGTACAATATTGAGGTTCAGACACTAGTGCAAAAATATGATTCTGAATGATTATCTGCAATGGAGAACCCACAGAACCTATAAAAGAAATGTATGTACCACAAAAAGAAAACTGTTCTTGAGAACCACATGCTTCCAGTATGTATTTCCTGGAATACCACTCACAAAATTTGTATATACCATGCACATAAGTGTTAATGTTTATTTTATTTTCAAGAATGGCTCACCGTTATCAGTAGATAGGACCACAAAACACATGGCAACAGTTACAATTAAAACCGACTGATTAAATCATGACCACTTTTTTTTTTTTTTTTGAGTTGGAGTCTCACTCTGTCACCCAGACTGGAGTACAGTGGCCACTCCCGGCCACCGCAGCCTCGACCTGCTGGGCTCTGGCGATCCTTCAGCCTCAGCCTCCAAGTAGCTGGAACTACAGGTGTGTGCTAATACGCCTGGCTAATTTTTGATTTATTGTAGAGATGAGGTCTTGCCAAGTTGCCCAGGCGGGTCTTGAACCCGCGGGCTCAGGCAATTCACTCACCTTGGCCTCCCAAAGCGCTGGGATTATAAGCTGAGCCACCGAGCCTGGCTACATGACCACTTCTTAGCTAGACTCAGGAATTGTCCACCTCAGCTTCTGGTTCCACATGTCAGCATTTCCTGCTCTTTTTTTCCTCCAACTTCACATCAGTAGATTCTGTGAACCACTAAGACCTCCACTGGCTGTTAATGTTTAATTCTCACAAAAGAGCTATAATAACTTTCCCTCATTTTTCTGACTTCCCCATTGTTTTTTCTTTGAAATTTGAAAACACATTAACTTTCTGAGCAATGCCTAAGAGGAATTCCCACATGGAAACACTAACAACAACAACAGAACAAAGGATGGCAAAGAGGGAAGAAATTAAAGTATACAGTTTATATAATATATATACATACACATATACACATACTGTTGAAAGGTTCTTACACTATACATGAATATCACATTATGTGAGGATACACCATGGTAAATTAAAGATGTATAATATAAACAGCAGGATTTTTCCACAGTGGCACCATTAACATTTTGGGCCAAATCATTTTTTTTAAACCTTATCACCTTGCTGGCTAACACTGTATCATTTTAGAGGATTCAGTGAAATGTAAAAAAGTAATAAAAATCTGAACAATGGCTATAAATTAAAGTTGGAGTTTTGTATTGGTAATAATACAAATAAATACTTCTTAGTTTTCAATTCACTTTCAGAACTACATGTGAAAAAATCAGGCCTAAATATGATTTAGATAATAAAAAATGACCAATAAAGATGTTAGTTCTCAGAACTATTTCTGGCTCTAAAAAGATGTGTGTAAGGTTGGGTTTCCAAAGTTATTCAGATAGTAGGATCAATGTCACCATGTTAAATGATAGAAACTGTGAGTATCAAGACTTCCATTTCAAAGACAATAGGTAAAAAGAAAATGAGTCTTTTGTGTGCATAGTAACATGTCATCGGATAAGAAAATGAAGAACTAACATATACGAAGTGCTCTATTACCAAGAGATATTAATAAGCATCAGAGTCTATATTACAAGGATATTTATATTATCTTAAATATGAAAAATGCATGAGTTAAGAATAATTTTCCAGAAATGTTTCCCATATTTTTACACAGCGATACTAATGAGGAATCTGTGAAAATTTGACAGCCTCTGAGCCTTTAAGTATACTTTAAGCTCTGGAGTGGAAAACTCAAAATCAATACAACACTCAAGTGTTAAAATTTGTTGAGTGAGTTTGCTTGTGAGTTTGTCATTTTGGTCATTATTTAAACTACTATTCTATTAAACATTAAGTAAATAAAAGTAAAAGACTTTGATAGAGAGGTTGAGTGGTAGAAACAGAACTGGAATCTTTCTGAAGACAAGTAACTTTCAATTAACTCTGTGCTACCATGCTGTCTCCCTATCAAAACTAAGTACAAAAGAGTAAAGGTGTTAAGTGCCTCAGATGGAATGCCTATGTCATAGTTAATTACATCACCTAGAATAGATTCCAAGACAACCTGCATATAGTAGGTAATCAGTAACTTTTTGTTGAGTAAGTGAAATACTGGGAAGCATCTCTGAGTTTAAATGGAAATAAAAATTTATACGAAGTATTTAAGGAGGTGTCAAAGACAGAATCAAAGTATTCAAGTAAGTTTTAGAAAATAAAACAAGATTATTTAAATACTTTGGAGATCTTGAAAGGGAACTTAATAGTTTTCAAATCCATCAGATAGCTAGTGGTAAGTACTCAGTGTCCAGTTGGCCTCAAGTGTAACATATGAAATGAAACAGAGCTAAGAGAAACTGGGATTCAACAATGTTTAAGTAAGAAACAAATGTAGTAATACTAATTAACACAAGTTCAGAGATGAGACAGTGTATTAGTTTTCTATCGCTGCTAAAACAAATTCTCACAAATTCATTAAGAACTAAAAAGCATAAGTTTATTATCTTACAGTTATATAAACATTAAGTCAGGTGTGGGTCTCACCAGGTTATAATCAAGGTGTCCATCTGGACTATATTCCTATCTAGGTTTTAGGGAGGATTCTTTTCTTTGTTGTCAGAATTCAATAACCAGCAGTTGTAGGACTGAGGTCTCCATTTCCTTGCTGGCTAAGGGCACTTCTCAACTTCTAGAAGTTACCTACATTCCTTGGCTCATAATCATCTTTCATCTTCAAAGCCAGCAAAGGCAGGATGAATTCCTCTCAAATCTCTTTTCTTTTTTTCATTTTCTCTCTGATCCATTCTTCTGTCCACCCTCTTCTTTTTTATAAAAGCTTCTGTGATTAAACTGGGCCTGCCCAGATAACCCAGGATAACTACCATTCTCCAGGTCTGTGACTTCAATCACATCTGCAAAGTCCTTTCTGCCATGTAAGGAAACATGTTCCCAAGTTCTGGGGATTAGGATGTAGACATCTTTGGGGGAGTACTATGCTGTTCACCACAGGAAGATTCTGAACTTAGTTCCTCAATGATATTAGGAACTCGTCCCCCCCCGCCCCAACTCTCCAGTCTGGTGTATACAGCTTTATTTTTATCCATGTCTGGCTCCCCTCATGGTCATAAGAGGGTTGTCAGCAGCAACTAGGCCTACAGGTTTCCTTACAGTCATCAGGAGAGACAGAGACTTCACCTTCCCAGGATTTCCAAACAAGTCTCATGTTGTGTTCTACTGAACTATGACTAAGCTTACACATCAGTAAGCCAATAAACCAGAGGAATTGAACAAAGAATAGATTAGACTATGAAAGATGATCCAGAATTGTCAGGAAAACTGCAGTCTACCACAGTTGACTCATGTGCCTACTTTTTATACACACCCTTCTTTCAACACATACTTTCAAAAATGCTCATGCCCACACAAAGCACTTTCAACCTACTACATAAGAAGGGAACAACCTGAAGTCTCATCCAATTACTACATCTAACTCCAGATCCATGTGATATGCTTTCATTTCCAATAGGTCTAGATA
Source organism: Carlito syrichta (assembly GCF_000164805.1). NCBI lineage: Eukaryota > Metazoa > Chordata > Mammalia > Primates > Tarsiidae > Carlito > Carlito syrichta. Next base: position 170,978 of record NW_007034747.1, read on the forward strand.
TAGATCTATACAACAAATATCCAATTAGCAACACATGGCTAAAAGTTTAAATTATCTACACCCAAAATACAATAGTGGAGAAAAAACCAGAATAATAAATCTGCAAAGTGAAGAATGACAACAATGGTCAATGCTAACTGGTCCTTAGCACGAGTATATCCTTTTGAAAAGTAATAGCTGGGATTCCTTACTCTCAAAATTCCAAAGACTATTAACCCTTGTAAGAGATCTTTTGACAGTTGCTGAGACTAAGAATTTTTGCCTTCTGGCAACAAGCCTCTGAGACCTCCTCATTACCAAAGACCCCGAATCTACAATGGTCTTCACTTACTAGATTTCCATTTGAAATTATCCATTTCTTTCCCCAGATTTCATTTAAAATACAGTCATGCATGGCACGAGACATTTCTGTCAACAAATATACAATGATGCTCTTGTAAGACCACAATGGAGATGAAAAATTCCTCTTGCCTAGTGACTTCTTAACCACCATAACGTCTTGCTGTATTCCTCTTGTGTTTGTCATGATGCTGGTATTAAAAAAAAACTTACTGCACTGTCAGTCGTATAAAAGTATAATACAATTATGCATAGTACATAGTACTTGATAATAATAATAAATGATGTTACCGGTTTATATATTTACTATATTATACTTTAAATTGTTATTTTTTAGCAATTAAAAAAGAAACTGTAAAACAGTCTCACGTAGGTCCTTCGAGAGATATTCCAGAAGAAGGCATTGTTATCATAGGAAATGACAGCTCTATGTGTGTTACTGGCCTGGAAGAACTGCCAGTGAGACAAGATGTGGAAGTGAAAGACAATGATACTGATGATCCTGACCCTATGCAGGCTTAGGCTAATGTGCGCGCCTTAGTTTTTAGTTAAAAAGTCCAAAAAGTAAAAAGTAAAACTGAAAAAAGCTTACAGAATAAGAATATAAAGAAAATATTTGTGTACAGTTGTACAGTGTGTTTGTTTTAAGCTAAATGTTACTACAACAAGAGTCAAAAAGTTAAATTTTTAAATTTTATGAAGTAAAAAAGTTACAGTAAGCTAAGGTATTAATTTATTATTAAAGAAAAAATATGTTTTACAGATTTAGTGCAGCCTAAGTGTACAGAGATTATAAAGTCTATAGTAGGGTACAGTAATATCCTAGGCCTTCACATTCACTCACCACTCACTGACACACCCAGAGCAACTTCCAGTTCCGCAAGTTCTACTAATGTAAGTGCCCTATATGTTTTTTACCTTTTATACTGTATTTTTACTGTGCTTTTTCTATGTTTAGATTCACAAATACTATTGTGTTACAACTGCCCACGGTATTCAATGAAGTAACATGCTGTACAGGTTTGTAGCCCAGGAACAATAGGCTATACCATACAGCCTAGGTGTGTCTACACATATAGGTTTGTGTAAATACACAAACCAGATGCAGTGGCTCATGCCTGTAACCCAGCACTTGGGAAGTCTGAGATAGGCAGATTGCTTGAGCCTAGGAGTTTGAGACCAGCCTGGGAATATAGTGAGACCTGTCTCTACAAAAAATTTTTTTTAAAAATTAGCTGGGCATGGTGATATGTGCCTGTAGTCCCAGCTACTTGAGAGACTGAGGTGGAAGAATCATCTAAGTCCAGGAGGTTGACGCTGTGGTGAGCTATGATCATGCCACTGCACTCCAGTCTGGATGACAGAATGAGACTCAGACTCAAAAATAAAACAATAACAACACCACCACCACCACCACCTCTCTATAATATTTGCACAGCAACAAAATCACTAACAATGCATTTTTCAGAACGCATCCTATCATTAAGCAACACATTACTTTACATTATATTTTATAAACCTGAATAGTTCCACTTAACAGGCAGAAAATATTTAAAAGGGGGTATTTAGGAAAGATCTAAGCCAACAGATTTGTTTTTTACCACATTCTGATCTTCTGTTAAATATTGTTCCTTTTATACTCATACTCACACTAACTTTGCAAAAGATGAATTCTCTACTTCAAGTTAATCTTGCCAAGCTGAACTGTGAAACTAGGCCACAGACAAAACAGACCTTTTTTGAATCAAATCTAAATTTTCTATGATTTACAAAATGATCTTTCTTGAGTCTAAGCAGGAAATGGTCAAGGCACTTTGACATTCTGAGGTTTTTTGTACAATTTCCCCCCAAATTGTACAAAATTGTACATGCATACAAACTAAGTAGCCTCATAAAACTCTTAGTTTCTACCCCAAGGTTGAGATTGTCCCAACTTCCTACCTGGGCAGTGGTGGTCCTTATTGCCCTCTTCCCTTGAATTCAATTCATACATTAGAATCTCTTACTTGCAAGTACACCTTTCCCAGTACCAAATTCAGTTCAAGTACAGAAACTCATTCAAAACTGACTTAAGAATAAAATCAACTTCTCATAACAAGAAGTTCCTAAGTCAGGCAGCCTTCATCAAAATTGATTCTGTGACTCCAGAGGTCTTCAGGGATCCAGGTTGGTTTTTCTAATCTCTTTGCTGTCAGTGGCTTTAGGGTCATCCTAACAGTAGTCTCATTATTATCACAAGAGTGCTGCTGCTATCTGTAGCTGAGAAAGCAAGCTTTCTTTTATTCACATCAGATTGGCTTCTCTTTCCCAGAGAGTCCCAAGTCAAACTTTCCTTAGTATGTCACTGATCCAAGATAGCTTAGTTCTGCCCACCTTGGAACCAATCACTGATAAAGTGGATGAAATTATGGGTGGCTCAGATGACACATCTGGGGGTACAATATAAATTGAGGTAATAAGTAAAAATTCAAATACAGTACCAAATTGGAAACTGACAATGTTGAAAATTATATCCTTTTACATAAATTTGAAATGTTTTAAAGTTATTTTTTTTTTTAAAATGGGCCAAACTGACACAAAAAGGCAACTGACTTAAGGAGAATTGAATTCAGTTTCTCTCTACCCACCAAGGTCAGCTTAAATTTCTTAACTCTTCAAAACATCTCTTAAGATTCTTAGGAAGAATAGTCAATCCCTCTGCTATACACCTGTATCTTTATTATAACATATTATTTTATATATAGCAGTATGTCCTTTCTACTAGAATGTAAACTCTTTAGGGTTGAGGAGAAAACTTTATTCATTTTTCTCTGTGGGTAATGGGGCTATCAAATAACAATGTCTGATATAGTAAGCACCAAAACGTTCAATGAGTGACATATACACAATGTTTAAATTGTGCTTTTGCTGATTTCATACTTAAAAAGGGGCAGATAGAACGTAGATAAAAATTAGAGACTGGTTTCTTTATGGAGCTATTTGTTTCTCCTGAGACTGCAGATTTAAAAACTTGTTATTTTCTCCAAGGAAAGTGATGAAAATAAAAGTCAGAGGCAGTCAATGTAATTAACACTTTCCTTTTTCATCTCTCCACTTTATTATTCTCTTCTGCTAACCATGCTGTTTATTTTTCCTTTTATATTCATTTCTACCTGTGCCTTAAGGCTACTTCCTAACATCACTGATTTTTAAAAATGAGATAAAATTTTAACTTAATTTGACACATAAGCACCCACTGTGCTGCCAGACTCACTTTTACGCTATGGACATAAAAACAAAATTCACAGGATTGTAGGAAGACGAGACACAAACCAATATATTGTGCTAAGAGCTACAAAAGGAGCATAAAGTACTATGGGAAATAAATGAGTTTTTGCCTAACTGGACAAATAGCTAAGAAAACAATAAATCAGATACCTGTTGGTCATTTAGAATGTTCTAATGTGTCCTATATTATTGGACAGTTGTTCTAACCTTTCTATAATATTACCAAAGGGAAATAACCAGTTGAAAGGACAAAATTTTAAAAGTCCAAAGGAACCAATATCATAGAACAGTGCCAGAAATTCACTTTTGATCAACTTCTTTCAATCTGGAAGTGACAATGTATACCTAGTCATTTTTACCTACAAAGTCATGTTTGTTTGTTTTTTTTGAGAAAAGATAATATGCTACAATGAATTCTGTCATCTTGCCTATTCCAAATCTCCAAACTGATACCAAGTGTGGCAGCATATTTGAATCAAGAAGATTTGACTTTAGAACAAAAAAAGAAACCAAAACATTTCAAAATGAGTTCTACGTTGGATCTATCACGTTATATTTAGGTTTTAAGTTAAACATGTAAAATGGTAAAAAAGGCAAGTCCAGAATAAAAATGCTAAACTAAACTCTGCTCATTTATAAATATGAAAATAAATATAAATTTTATAAGCATTCAAAATCCTTACAACGAGTACTTTAAATATTCTTATTCTTTTTTTAATCAAACAACAATTGTGTAATGTGCTTTCCCAAAAAGCTGAAGAGGTCTTTCAAAAAATTAAGTGTCAGAAATAGTGGCATCAACTCAGAGTGATTCCAATGAACTAGTTAGAAAAAGCTAAATATAATCCTCCCAAATTAAAACATTAACTAAATCTCTTAAGGATTGGATTTCAGAGGAAAAAAGTTACATTTTTATTACTTTCACCACTGTTTTACATCATTCAGGAGGTACTAGGGATCTAAAAATAGCTGTTTAATAAATGTGCTGATGTATGGCTCTGAAAAATTTATCAAGATTGAAAAGTTGAGAGAGGGTGTCAAATCTGACTACATTAATGTGTAAATCTTACTAATCAAACCTCACACTTAAGATTTCAATGTTACAAAAGGCTGTGAGAAGGTAACAGAATAATGATCTGTACTTATTTTCTTAGTAATACCTATCAAATCTCAAGCAGTATAAATAAATTAGCTTAAGACTCCATAGTAAAAACAAAACAAAATCTCAAACTTGTTGCGGTCATAGTAACTTACCTCTTAGTAGTAAAATTTTTTTCCAGCTCCTCATTGTGAACAAGTTTTGTATCCCCAAACTGCCATGATAACTGGAGGTCACAGCTTACATTAAGCCTGCACTGATTAAGAGTATCATGTATAAAACCATATTCTCTGGTATCAGTGCAGCAAGATGACAAGTAAACTAAAGATAAGGAAAAACAAATATTTGTGTTTAAAATGACACTGCATATCTGTACAATGACAAATGTATATTTGATGTAAGTTACAAAACAACGAAGTGCTTGGAATTTTCATTAACGGCTGAGAGTCACAATTTATGTTTTAGGTTTTACAACAGTAAAATGGGCTTCTTGCACTAGAGATAAATGAAAATATGAGCCTCGTTATTCTCCACATACATACTAAAGTTCTTAAAAGCTGGCATATAAGACAGTCCTAGAATTTTTAAATTCAGATGTTGAAAGTAACTCTACAATGTGCATCTCACACAAGACTGGTAGTAACTGTTAGTGCATGAATATTTCTTGTATTTCTCAAGCAAATATAAGGCAACCTACATACCATAAAACTATTTGGTTATTTGACTTGCAAAAGTACCAGAGCATGTTTGAAAGCTGTCGACTGATTCAGTGGCATGAGTAAAAAGAAACAGACTTTCTCAAGACAATAAGCATCTCAAGCATTGCTATATTAAATACAGGAATAGAAAGATTAAAAAAACCCTTAAGGAAGATAAGTCAGGGAAAAGCAGGGAGCAAGTAGAGTTGACTCTTGTTATCTGCAATAGTTAGTCTATAAAATTGCCATAAACTATGATATAGTTAAAACTGAACTACTGCTCTCATTGAAAAGGGTTAGGTTCTTGCAAGCACCTGGTAAAATTTGTGATCACTGAAATGCCATTTACATTAAATAGGTTTGTTTGCCAACATCCTTGTAGAAAACAGACTGGTCTCATCAGTGATTTATCAGGTTTATTCTTCCACATAACCATCCTTCTATGTAACATTGACCAGGTAATTTAAAAATTCTTCCCTAACATACCGATTTGCAGAATCCACATGCCTGCAAGTTCAACAATCTTCATGTCGTATCACCTTTTGAAATGTATGAGCCAGCCGGGCTCGGTGGCTCAGCCTGTAATACTGTGCCTTTGGAGGCTGAGGTGAGTGGATTGCCTGAGCCCGCAGACTTGAGACCCGCCTGGGCAGCGAGACCTCATCTCTACAATAAGTCAAAAAATCAGCCGGGCGTGGTAGCGCATGCCTGTAATTCCGGCTACTTGGAAGGCTGAAGTGGAAGGGTCGCCGGAGCCCAGCAGTTCGAGGCTGCAGTGGCCGGGAGCGGCCACTGCACTCCAGTCTGGGCGACAGAGTGAGACTCCAGCTCAAAAAAAAAAAAATGTATGAGCCAGTCAGTACTAGCCAATCAGGGTTTAACATTTTCCTGACCCTGGGTAATATGACCACAAGTTTCTCTAATCTCAGAACAACACTGCGCATCATGCTTGTTTATCAGTAGGCATCTCAAGAACCTATAATGTAGTCATTTTTTTATAGCTTCACTAGGCACTACAGATGTTACTTTAGCACTTTCTGGTAAGGCCTGATGTAGAAATTGGCAAATTTCTTCTTCCTTTTCCTAGATACCTCACTGTTGATGCATTAACATTGAAGTCAAGCATGAATGAAGCTTATCTAAAACATATTTTCTCTTTAAGGCAATGATAATTTTCTTGAGCTTAAGCACCAAATCACACTTCAGCATTATCTTGGGGGCCATTTTAAACAGTGAAATCACCAAAAAAAATGTGAAAAAAGTAGCAATAACTAAGACTATGAAAACAACATTTAGTGTAGTATGAGAGCTGAAACAAGAAGGTGGAGCGTCACCTCATTTGACCTTAGCTGGAAACATGTGCACTGACAAACTAAAATTTTCAGCCACTATACACATGTCTGCAAAAGTATTGCTGAGTATCAATTTTGGACTTATAAACAAAATTGTGCTGGTGAGTATACTGAATGTGAATTTTAACAAGTAGCAAAATTTGCAAATACAAAATCCTCAAATAACAAGAACTGATTGCACATAAGGTTAAAGGCAATTTCCATATAGATGAATCTAATTACAAACAATTGTTCCTTGTATTGTCAAACTAGTCAGTAGAATAAATTAATATAAAGATGAAACTAATACGAAATATTACAACCAGCTGATTTTCAATAACTCATTCTTCCTCTTCTTCATATTTTTAATTCTTTTACTGACTCTCCACCAAAATTAATTTTGACTAGATTCAAAGTAATCCCAATACTTTGGGAGGCCAAGGTAGGAGGATCACTTGAGACCAGGAATTTGAGATCAGCCTGGGCAACACACAGAGACCCCATCTCTACAAGAAATTAATGTTGATTTTAATATTCATAACAAGTATGGTAAATTTTGAGAGTTTCATAACAACATAATTCTGCAATGTGTCTGTTAATTTTATTTAAAAACAAATATAAATCCACAAGAAGTTACAAAACTAGTACCTAGATGTCCTGTGTAACTTTAAGTCAATTTCCCCAGTGGAAATATCTTACAAAACTATAATCCAATATCAAAACTCGGAAAATGATAACGGTATAATCCACAGACCTTACTAAGAGTGTGTGTACGTGTGTAGTTCCTTGCAATTTGTCACATGTGTAGATCGATGTAATAACTGCTACAAGATTCAGAACTGCCTCATCACCACAAAGATCTCCCTTATGCCACTCCTTTATATATTATGCATACCATTCCTCTGTCCTGTCCCTAAGTATTAGAAATGTGAAAAAAGTAGCAATAACTAAGACTATGAAAACAACATTTAGTGTAGTATGGGAGCTGAAACAAGAAGGTGGAGTGTCACCTCATTTGACCTTAGCTGGAAACGTATGCAACTGACAAACGAAAATTTTCAGCCACCATACACGTCTGCGTCACTTCACTTGACCTTAGCTGGAAACGTATGCACTGACAAACGAAAATTTTCAGTCACTATACACAGCACCATTCCTCTGTCCTGTCCCTAAGTCTTAGAAATTACTAATCTGTTCTCCATCTCTATACTTGTTTCAAGAATATTTTGTAAATGGAATATTGTAGTGTGACCTGCAGAAATTGCATTTTTTTTCCACTTAGCACATTGTCCCTGACACCCAATCAAGTTGTTGTGTACATCAGCAGATCATATCTTTTTATTTTTCCATAGTATTCCATGGTATGAATGTACCATAGTTTAACCATTCACCCAAATTTGAGTGGTTGTTATTGACTATCACAAATAAAGCTACTATGTACACTCATGTACAGGTTTTTGTGTGGACATAAGTTTTCATTTCCCAAAAATAAATGCCCAAGAACATGATGATGGTCATACGGTGTGACCAGTTGCATGTATAGTTTGTTTTTTAAGAGACAGGATCACACTGTGTTGCCAGGGAAGCCTCAAACCCTTTGGCTCAAATGATCCTCCTGCTTCCACCTCCCGAGAGCTGGGACTACAAGTGTATGCCAATGCACCAGAGATTGTTTAGGTTTTAGAGAAATTGCCAGTTTTCCTGAAAGATTATCTTTCATTTCCACTGGAAATATTTGAGTGATTTGTTTTCTCCACATGCTCACCAGCATTCAACACCATTACTGTTTTCTTTTTTAGTTGTTCTAACAGTTTTATCTCATTGTGGCTTTCATATGCATTTCCTTAATGGCTATGATCTTGGACATCTTTTTATGTTTATGTGCCGTCTGTGTATTTTCTTTGGTGAAAAGTCTGTTCTTCTCTCTTTCCTATTTTTTTAAAAATTGGACTGCCTCTCTCTCTGAGTTGGAGTGTGCTGCCAATGCAGCCTTGTCCTGTTGGGCTCTGGCGATCCTTCCACCTCAGTTTTCCAAGTAGCTCGAACTACAGGCACGTGTTACCATGCCTGGCTAATTTTTTGATTTATTGTAGAGATGAGGCCTAATCAAGTTGTCCAGGCTGGTCTCAAACCCCTGAGCTCAGGCAATCCTCTCGCCTTGGCCTCCGAAAGTGCTGGGATTACAGGCTTGAGCCACTGTACCTGGCCTGCCTCTTTTTTAACCACTAGGTTTTGAAAGTGTTTTATCTGTTCTAGAAATGAGTCCTTGATCAGAAATATGATTTTCAAGTGTTTTCTCCCATTCTTAGATTTTCTTTTCATCTTTCTAACACAGACTTTCACAGAGCAAAAGTTTCTAATTTTAAGAAAGCCCAGCTGGGCTCAGTGGCTCAATCTGTAATCCCACGCCTTCAGGAGGCTAAGGTGAGTGGATTGCCTGAGTTCGAGACCCGCCTGGGCAGCGAGACCTCATCTCTACAATAAATCAAAAAATCAGCCAGGCATGGTAGCGCATGCCTGTAGTTCTGGCTACTCGGAAGGCTGAGGTGGAAGGATCGCCAGAGCCCAGCAGGTAGAGGCTGTGGTGGCTGGGAGCGGCCACTGCACTGCAGTCTGGGTGACAGAGTGAGACTCTAACTCAAAAAAAAAAAAAAAAGAAAGCCCAACTGATTTTTTATTTTTTTATTTTTAATAGATTGTGCTTCTGGTGTCATATCTAAGAACTCATCTAGGCCAAGATCCTGAAGATGCTATCCCATGCTTTCTTCTAAAAGTTGTAATGGGCCGGGCTCAGTGGCTCAACCTGTAATCCCAACACTTTGGGAGGCTGAGGTGCGTGGATTGGCTGAGCCCATGGGTTTGAGGCCAGCCCAGGCAACCTGGCGAGACCTTACCTCTACAATAAAATAAAAAATTAGCCAGGCATGGTAGCGCATGCCTGTAGTTCTGGCTACTCGGAAGGCTGAGGTGGAAGGATCGCCAGAGCCCAGCAGGTAGAGGCTGTGGTGGCTGGGAGCGGCCACTGCACTCCAGCCTGGGAGACGGAGTAAGTCTCCAACTCAAAAAAAGAAATTAAAAGTTTTAATGCTGCATATTTTACATTCAAGCCCAGGGTTTATTTGGAAGTTTTTTTTATATGAGTGCAGTTCATTTTTTTTTTTTTTTGCCTATGAATGTCCTATGTCCTATGAATGTTGTTCTAGCAACATTTCATATAGACTACCTTTCCTCCAATGAATGCAACTTTGTTAAAAATCAATGGAAAGAAAATCAATTGAGCATATTTGTGTGGGTCTATTTTTGGAATCTCTATTCTGTTCCACAGATCTATGTATCTACCCATATGTCAGTATCTCACTATCTTTATTACTGTAGCTATATAGTAACCTTAATATTCCACAGAATAAGTCTACACTTTTTCTCCTATTTAAAAACTGTTTTAGTTATTCTAGCATCCTTGCCTTCCCCTGTAAATGTCACATTAAGCTCGTCTACTTATTGAATGTATTGCTGGGATTTTGACAGGAGCTGCAATAAACTTTCAGATAACTTTGTAGCAAACTGACATCATGTTGAGTCTTTTCATTCATGAACACAGTCACATCTCCATTTGGATTTGTTTTCTTCAGTGTTTTGTAGTTTAAAGCATAAAAATCCTGAATATTTTGTTAGATTTGTACTTAAGTATTTCATTTTTTTGTTATTGTAAATGGTATTGTTTCCCATTTTGATTTCCACACTGTTCTTTACTAGTATACAGAGATAGTTGACTTTTGAACAGTGCAAGACCACTTATGCATGGATTTTTGAATAGTGCTGGTTTGAATAGTACAAGACCACTTATGCATGGATTTTTCTTCCATCTCTGCCACTCCTGAGATAGCAAGTCCAACTCCTCTTCTTCCTCAGCCTACTTAATGTGAAGATGACAAGGATGAAGACTTTTATGATGATCTACTTCCACTTTATAGTAAATATATTTTCTCTTCCTTATGCTTTTCTTAAAAACATTTTTTCAGCTTACTGTGAGAATATATATAATAAATAAATGTGTTAATTGACTGCCATTGGTAGGGCTTCCAGTTAACAGTAAGGCATCAGTAGTGAAGTTCTGGGGGAGTCAAAAGTTAAGTCAAAAGTTACATGTGGATTTTCCAACTGTGTCAGGGGTTGGTACCCCTAATCCCTGGGTTCTTTAAGAGTCAAACGTACAACCAACTTTTTGTACTTTGATCTTGTATGTAATGACCTTGCTGATCTTACTTAGGTTTTTCTTTTTTCTTTTTTAAAGGTTCCTTGGGATTTCCTATGTAGACCATCATGCCCTCTTCAAATGGGAATAATTTTATTTTTTCTTTTCTAATATGAATGCCTATTAATTCTTTTCCTTGACTTTTTGTGCTATGTACAACTTCCGGTATTATATTGACCAAAAGTGGTAAAAGCTAACATTTACCTCTTGGTTGTAGCATAAAAACTCATTTTAAATATTGAATTTGATTTGTTTACATTTTGTTTAGAATATCTACATCAATAATCATGATGAACTTTAGTCTGTATTTTTCTTTTAATATTACATCTAGTTTGGGAACCAGGGTAATATCGATCTTATGAAATTATTCTCTCCAATTCTATTTATGGAAGAGGTTGTGTAGAATTTGTTTTCTTCTTTAAATGTTTAGTAGACTTCTTCAGTGAAACCATTTGGGATTTAGTTTTTTTGTTTTCTGTTTTTGCCAACAGTGAACTAAATATAATAGTTGTGAGACTATTTAAGTGATCTATTTAGTACTGTGTTTGGTAGTTTACTTTTTGACACAGCCTGTGGGGTTCAGCATTGATAAAGTGTTTCATTGCTGATAGTGGTATTTGTGGCTTGTATCTTCCCCCCCCCTTTATTAGACTTGCTAGAGGTTTGTCAATTGATCTTTCCAAACAACTACTTTTTTATGTTTCACTGATTTTTCTTTCATCTACTAGTTTGGGGCTTATCTTGCTATTTTTTCTGGTTTCTTAGAGTGTAATCTTAAGATTACTAACCTGAAACTATTCCTCTTTTCTAATGTAAGCATTTTGTGCTATAAACTTCCTTGTCTGCAACGCTTGAACCACATACTTCAAATTTTGATATGTTACATTTTCAATTTTATTCACTTCATGTATTTATTTCCCTTAAAAACCTATGAATATTTAGAAATGTGCTATTTTGTTTCCAACTGTTTGGAAATGTCCTTATTTTTAGGTTATTAATTTCTGCATAGTAGTTCTATCAATTGTTGAGAGAGAAGTTGTAAAATATAATACAGAGAGATCACATGTCTCATTTACCCAGTTCCCTCCAATGGTAACATCCTGCTTTATAATTATCTCGAACACTTCCTCTATGTCCGTCCACTGAGAACTATATCATAGAATGTTATAGTTTGTGCTACACTTGTCAAATATAATTAGAAAATTCAAGAGAGGAATGGTCTATTATGTTTACCTAAATTTTTATTCTAGAAAGAACAACAGAAATTGTTCTTCCTTCATTACTAATGATCTTGGTTTTCTTCTTTTATCATCTTCTGTTCGTTAAATTTCCTTTAGCCATTCTTTTAGGATATGCCTGCTGATAAAAAATTCTTAGTTTTACTTCATCTGAAAATGTCTACTTTACCTTTTCCTGACGAATACTTCTGCTGGGTACAGAACTCTGGGTTAAAAGTTATTTCTTGCATTTGAAAAATGCTGTGACACTTCCTTTAAACTTCAGGGTTTCTAATGAGAACTCTTGTCACTCAAATAATTTTTCCCCTATATATAATGTGGTATCTTTCCAAATGCTTTCAAGATTTTTTTCTCTGCCCTTAGTTTTTAAAAGTTTGATTAGGATGCCCTGGCATAATTTTTCTTTGGTTTTCATGCTTGAGATTTGTTCAGCTTCTTGACTTTGTAGGTGTATGCCTTTTGCCAAATTTGGGAAATATCAGGCTAATATTTGAATACTTTTTCAGCCCAACACTCTTTTTCCTCTTTTTCTGGCACTATGATGACAAAGATGTTAAATCTTTTTTTTATTATTCCACAAGTCCCTGAGGTTTTGTTCATTTTTTCTAGTTTTTTGGTGGTGTTCAGACTGAGTAATTTCAATCTCCAAGTTCACTGACTCTTTCCATTATTTTCTCTAATCTTTCCTTGAATCCATTCGGTGAATGTTGTTTTTTTCTTCAGAGTTTATGTTTTTGGAGTGGTTTTAGGTTCACAGCACAATTTGAGAGGAAGGTACAAAGGTTTCCCATATACCACTTTCTCCCACACATGTAGAGTCTCTTCCATTATCAGTATCCTCCATCAGAGTGGTACATTTGTTACAACTGATAAACCTACACAGACACATCATTATCATTCAAAGTCTATAGTTTACATTAGGTTTCATTCTTGGTGTTGTAAATTCTGTTAGATATTGACAAATGCATGATGACAAGTATTCATAGTATCATATGTCTTACAGTTGGAATTACATGTTATATAGCCTTTTTACACTGGCTGTATTCACTTACATATGTTTAAGGTTCATGTCTTTTTATGGCTGGTCTGGATGTAGCATTTTATCTGTTTACCTACTGAAAGACATCTTGGTTGCTTCCAAGTGTTAGTAATCATGACTAAAGCTTCTATCAACATCTGTGTGCAGGTTTTTGTATGAACATAAGTTTTTAACAGATGTAGGCAAATACTAAAAAGTGTGATTGCTAGAGCATATGATAAAAATATGCTCTGTTTTGTAATGATCCACCAAACTATTTTCCAAAGTAGCTGTACCATTTTGAATTCCTACTAGCAAAGAATGAGAGTTTCTGTCGCCCCATACTCTCACCAGCATTTGGCGTCATCAGTGTTCTGGGTATGGATCATTCTATAAGTGTGTACTGGTTTTTCACTGTTTTAATTTGAATTTCCCTGATGACAGTGATGTGGAGCATCTTTTTAGATGCTTATTTGCCACCTGTGTATCTTCTTTGGTGAAATGTCTGCTTAGGTCTTTGGCTCATTTTTAATTGGGGGAGTTTATGTTCTTATTGTTGAATTTTTAAAGTTATTTGCATATTTCAGATAATGATTCCTTATCTGATAAGTGTTTTTCAAATATTTTCTCTAAGTCTGTAGCTTGTCTTTATTCTCGAGAGTGTCTTTTACTGAGTAGAAAACTGTAATTCTCAGAAATCCAGCTGATCAATTCTTTCCTTCATGGATCATGCCTTAGGTGTTGCAACTAAAAAGTCACTGCCAAACCCAACATCATCTAGATTTTCTCCTGTGTTATCTTCTAAGACTTTTACCATTTTTTGGTTTATATTTAAGTCTGTGGCATATTTTGGGTTAATTTTTGTGAAGGATGTAAGATCTATATAGGTTCTCTTTTTCCCACGTGGATGTCCAGTTGTTCTAGTACTATTTGTTGAAAAGACTATCTTTCCTCCACTGTATTGCCTTTGTTCCTTTGTCAAAGACCAATTTACATTTATGTAGGTTTATTTCTGGACACTCTATTCTGTTCCATTGATTGATCTATTCCTTTGCCAAGTACACCCTGCTTTGATTACTGTATGTACCTTTATAGTGTGTCTTGAAGTCAAGTACTGCAGTCCTCTAACTCTGTTCTTCCCTTTCAATAATGAGTTGGCTATTCTGGGTCTTTTGACTCTCCACGTAAACTTTTGAATCAGTTTGTTAACATACACAAAATAATCTGCTAGGAATCTGATTGGGGTTGCAATGAATCTATAAATCAAGTTTGGAAAAACTGCATCTTGACAATATTGGGTCTTCCTATTTATGAACATGGAATATATTATCTTTTCATTGAGTTCTTAATTGATTTCTTTCATCACAGTTTTATGGTTTTTCTTATGTAGATCTTGTGCATATTTTGTTGGATTTAAGTCTAAGTATCCAATTTTGGGGTGCTAAAATAAATGATATTATGCCTTTAATTTCAAGTTCTACTCGATCACTGCCAATATACAGAAAAAAGATTTTGTACATTAACCTTTATCCTGTACCTTTACCATAATCAGTTATAAGCTCCAAGGGGTTTTTTGTTGATTCTTTGGGGTTTTCTAAATAGATGATCATGCCATCTGTGAACAAGGACTGCTTTACTGATTCCCTCCCAATCTGTATAGCTTTTATTTCCTCGCCTTGTCCTACTTCATTAACTAGTACTTCAGCACAATGTTGAAAAGCAGTGGTGAATGGTATAAATCCCTGCCTTGATCTTAGTGTAAAAGTTTTGAATTTCTCACTGTTAACACATTTGAGATCAGCAAAGTTTTCACTTTCCTAATACTGACAGCCAGTGAAAATGAGAAAAACCTGAAGCTGGTCGCTGAAAACATCTGCCGTTAAGCACAAGTGAAATGGTCTTTGCTAAATTGTCACTTTTTTTTTTACAGCACAGCTGAAAGTTGGAAACATATCCGGTATTTGCCTCAGGCACTCCTCTAACTAACATTCCATACTTTGTATTTTTATTGGGATTATAAAAAAAAGACAGTTTTCCACAGTGAGGTATCATGGATTCATCCAAGGAAAGTTCTTGTTCAGGTTTGTACGCAGTGTTGAACTTATTTAAAACATAATTTATTATGGGTTCAATTTTGCATAATCTGCTCGGATCTGACTGCATTTCTGCATATTGGAAAAATGAAAAAACCCCAAAATAGATTGCAGGAATCTATTTTATGTCATTATTTTTAAAAAGAAAGGTATCGCCAATTGACAGGCATGTTGACCAATAATCATGTATTGTAGTTTTCTTTACTTGTCCCATCAAAATATTTAGTGGGCAAAATATAGTAACACACAAACATATGACAACGTTGCACCATTTGGAAACAGAATTTATAAAGACATAAATTCACATCAGCAGCAACCAGGAACAGAATTTGGAATGATGTAAATTCACATCAGTGGTCGTGAATGAGTTAAGTATGAAGTTAGTTGTAGGCTTTTTGTAGATATTATCAAGTTGAGGAAATTCCTCTTTATTCCTAGTTTACTCAGAGTTTTTATCATGAACGGGTGTTGTATTTTGTCAAATGCTTTTTCTGCATCTCATATGACTTTTCTTTAGATAACAGATTACATTTCTTTTCAAATGTTGAACCAGTCTTATATGCCTGGAATAAATACCACTTGATAAAGTTCTTTTTATACATTATTGGATTTGCTAATATCTTATTGAAAAAAAACTCTGCATCTACATTTATGAGAGATATTTGCCTGTAGTTTTCTTTTCTTCTAAGTTCCTCACCTTGTTTTGGTATTAAGGCAATGCTGGCCTCACAGAATGAGTCACAAAGTATTCCTTTTACTTCTATCTTCTGAAAGAGACAGTAGAGAACTAGCCAAACTTCTTCCTTAAATTTTTGGTAGCATTCACCAGCGAAACTATCCGGGTCTGGTGCTTTCTGCTTAGGAAGGTTATTAACTATTGATTCCATTTCTTTAATATGTACAAGAGACCTTTAATATGTACAAGAGACCTATTCAGGTTATATGTTTCTTCTTGTGCAGGTTTTGGCAGATTGTGTCTTTCAAGGAATTGGTGTATTTCAACTACGTTATCAAATTTGTGGGCACAAAGCTGTCCATAGTATTCCTCATTCTTTTTATGCCCGTGGGATCTGTAGTGATGTCTCTTTTGAATTTTGGTATTAGTAATTTGTGTCCTCTTGCTTTTTTTTTCATTGTCCTGACTAGTAGCTTATAAATTTTATTGATCTTTTCATCAAATAACACCAGATTTTGGTTTTATTGATTTTTTTCCCCATTAATTCCTATTTTCAATTTCATTGATTTTTGTTAATTTTTAATTTCTTTTATTCTGTTCAGTTTGGATTTAATTTGCTCTTCTTTTTTAGTTTCCTAAGATAGAAACATTGATTTTAGATATTTGTTTTCTAATACATGCATTAAATGCTATAAATTTCTCCCTAAGAACTGCTTGTGCTGCATCCCACAAATTTTGTTGATTTCATTTTCATTTAGTTCAAGATATTTCTTAATCTACCTTGAGATTTTTTCTGTGATCCATTTATTATTTAAAAGTGTGCTGTTTAATCCCCCATATCTGGGGATTTTCCAGCTTTCTTTGTTATTAATTCTTAGTTTCATTCCACTGTGGTCTGAGAGCAAACAATGAATGATTTCCATTATTTCAAATCTTTTAAGGTGTGTATTGTGGCCCACATGCGGTTTATCTTGGTGAATGTTTGGTGTGAGCTTGAGAAGGAGATCTACTATGCTATTGTTGGATGGATAGTCTGTAGATGTCTATTATATCCAGCTGATGGTTTGTTGAGTTCAACTATGCCCTTAACGGTTTTCTGCCTGATGGATATGCCCAGACATATCCAGGTATTTCAATTTCCAACTATAATAGTGAATTCCTCTAGTTCTTTTTGCAGTTCTATTAGTTTTTGCCTGTGTTTTTACTTTATGTTTTTCAGTTCCAAATATTCTGTTAACTATTTATTACATATTTCATTCCTTTGATGAGATTTTCCAATTTTTTGTTTGTTTCAAAAGTGCTTGTAATTGCTTGTTTAAACTTCGTTAATTTAACTGATTTAAAAGACTCATCTGATAATTCAACACCTGTCATCTTCATATTGGTATCTATTGAGTATTTTTTCTCATTTAAGTTCAGATTTTCTTGGTTGGTGGTAAGATGAGTAATTTTCATTATATTCTGGTCATTTGGGATACTGTTATGAGACTGGATCACATCTAATCTTGCGCATTAGCAAGCCTTTACTAAGACTGTGCCAGCAAGAAAAACTGCTGGCAGGAAAACGAGGGCACTGAACCTTTACTACTGTGGTTTGAAGTCCTGGCCTCTCCACAGTGCCTCCAATGACACAGAGAAGTATCCTATTAACCACTGGAAAGGGCTGGAAGTTCATGCTCCTCACTCAGCCTCCACTGACACTGTTGGAGGGGACTAATACCTTGTTACTGCTGCATGTGGTTGAGGTCCAGGCTTTCCACTTTATGTTCACTGACTTTACCACTAGTGGAAAAGGACAATTCATCACCACAGAGCAGGGGTAGAAATCCACTGACACAGAAGGAACAGGGGATGGCAGGGAGTGGAATATGTTACTGCTGGGTGGTGGGTTTCTTAATTTGGTCACCACTGGCACCACAGGAAGAGAAAAGGATACCTTGCTCCTGCTGGGTGGGAGGTCAGAGTCTAGACTCTATTTAACTTCCTCAGTGGGAAAAAGAAGGAGTATGTTTAATATCAAATAAATTTTCATCTTTCTAAGCTGACCCTTTCTCAGTCCTCTGGCAAGAGAGAACAGCTTTTTCTTGGGGCTTTTGTGGAGGGGTCTGTGCCAGTTGGTATTTCTGGTTTGGAAGCATCGTCAGAGATACAGAGGAAACAAAAAGAAATCCAAGGAACTTGCTGCTATGTCATTTCCTGAGTTCCAGGGTCCCTAGCCTCTTTTCTTCACTTTTGAAAATCTTCTTACATTTGTCTTATATATAATGTTCAGGGTTTTAGGTGTACTTAGTGGGAGGAATAAGAGATGTGGCTATTCTATTTAGTGCAGAACAATGGTACATGTGTGTTTAAGGAATTAAAAACTGGACTTAATACTTATACCCCTTATCTCTATAAAAAAATAAATAAATATACTGGACTTACCTTAATTTTATACAGAGTCAACATAAAAAAAATCAACATAAACGAAGAACCAGAGAAATAAGTAAAAGTTATTTTTTCTTAAAATCCCATCTTCCATAGAAATGTTACCTTTCTCAGCTGCCCTCCTGATCTTGGGAATAGTGAATTTCTTCAAGGGATTGACTTCCATACCAGTAATTAGTGAAGATTCACTAGTTGAGCTCATTTTCCACAGTGTCTTATGATTTACTATCTCTTTCATTTCCATCTTCTTGGTGGCCTAAAATCAATAAAGGGTATTAAGCAAAAAGTCAATAAATATATAAAAGGCAACAGCAGTAAAATCATTTAAAAGTTTTTCAATGAAATTAAATTTAAAAATATTACTGGTTATACTGTCAACAGATTTCCATCTCAGTTTGCCAAGTTACCCCAAACACAAAATAAATGAACAACTTTAGCTTTTATGCAACATTAAAACTATTTTTAAAAAAGTTTTTAACAGACACGTTACTTATAGCTCATGTAACTGGATAACCAATAGCTTCCATGGTCCTGAGATGCTTAAAAACTTCCAGACAGGACCAGGCACGGTGGCTCAAGCCTGTAATCCCAGCACATTGGGAGGCTGAGGTGAGAGGACTGCCTGAGCCCAGAGGTTTGAGACCAGTCTGGGCAACTTGATGAAACCTCATCTTTACGATATATCAAAAAAAATAAAATTAGCTGGGCATGGTAGTGCGCACCTGTAGTTCCAACTACTTGGAAGGCTAAGGTGGAAGGACTGCCCGAGTCCAGTAGGTTGATGCTAGGGTGGCCGTGAGTGAGTCACTGCACTCCAGCCTGGGAGACCCTCACTCAAAAACAAAACAAAACAAAAAAAGCCTATAGATAAAATAATTTTTATAAACATTTGATAAAATTCCTGCCAAATAATCCATTTTAAACAATATTTTTCCTATACACTTCAGTGATGATATTCTCTTTAAGTCAGAATATTCTCCTTTGGTTCAAGAAGCTCTGGAAAGTTGTAAACCAACTATTGCTCGACTATCCCTAGAGCTGATGGCCAACAATCACTCATTAAAGTTCTATAGCATCATTCTACAAATGCTTAAGACATCATATATTGTTATATTAGCAATATTAAATATATTCTTCCCTTTCCTCTTTTTTCTTCTTTCTCTCTCTTTCCAATTTCCCTCCAACCCCCACATAAACACTGATTCTTAACCTCTAGGTAGAACTAACTAGTTATCCAAAAAAAAAAAAAAAAAGTTATGGTGCATACACACAGAAAAATATATGTAAGCAAATATCTTTCATACCATTTCATAATATGGTGGATGATGGATCTTCTGATACCTATCAATGGCTTGTTCAAACATTACATCACAATCAAAATTAAAAGTTGTCAAAATTCTACAGAATTTCACAAAGGATAAGATTCTACAGAAGGCTCATAAAGGATTTCCCCTTCAATCCCCTCTGCTGTTCTTTATGAAAGGTGATCTTGCAATCTCACAATCAAACGTGGATCAGAATAGGGAATGAAAAAAACCTCTGGAAAGAAGAGAAGAAAATCAGCCCTTCTCTCATCCAGCTACATTGACAGTCACTAGTGTGGTATTACCTTCTAACAAGAATATCCTTAAGATATACTAGCTCCAGAGATAGCTGTCAAGACCGCCATGTTCACCTGGCAGTTCAGTAAGAAGAAGGGAGAACAATTTATCTAGAATAACTTGTATTTTTAAAAAATTCTTCAATTATTTATGATCTACAGTAACTTCACATAAAGGTATAGAACAATCAGTTGAATATACTTTACATGAAGGGCCAAGTGCTGATACAATCCTCAATACTACCTTTAAATACTTCAGAAAAGCTAGACGATTTATAAAATGTTTCTTTCATGGAATTTACTTATATAGGAAAGATTCGTGAAATTCACAGATTTAGTTCCTAAATGCTTACTTAGGACAATATTTTGTCACAAAGAGCTAATGAAAGAAGAATATTCAGGACACAATGTTACTCAATAACCCCCATTAGATGAGTCACACCTAGCAATTTTTCAATTTTTACCCTTCAAACAGGAATAATAACCCTTTAACTTCAGCCTAAATAAATCAGCTATGTTAAAGTGATAACAAAAAACGTATACATTTTTTATGCTCATATATCACATACCCATAATCATTGTATTTATATTATTTTTACATATATATGCAAAAACATATCATGTAATATATTACAAATCATATAATATACAATAGTGCTACAACCATTATTAATATATATTACTTCTTAAATGTAAAAATAAAATCAGAAAGTTTGAATTTTGAGGGTTTATGTTGAGGCTGTCCTCTGGAGTCCTGGGCTATTCTAGGTAGAGAAAAAAATCAATTCTAAAAAGTCCAGGAACAGTTAATACACAAGGCAATGCACACAGGAGTCTTTAACAAATATCCAAATGAATAAAGAACAAAGGAACCCAAAACAAAAGGGTTCTCCAATAATTAAAACATCTATTCATGTAGGCAGTAGCACGTTCGTGGCTACCACAGCCTTAATCTGCTGGACTCAAGTGATCCTTCTGTCTCAGCCTCCTGAGTAGCTTGGACTACAGGCACATGCCACTACGCTCAGCTGATTTTTTATTTTATTGTAGAGATGAAGTCTAACCATGTTGCCCAGACTGGTCTCAAACTCCTGGGCTCAAATAATCCTCTCTCTTCCATCACCCAAAGTGCTAGGATTATAGGTGTGAGTCACTGTGCTTGACCTTCATGTAGGTTTTAAGAGTATGTATATCACGAACAACTTTAAGCCAATTAATACATTCAAAGATTAGGCAAAATAATAAATTCTTTCAAGTACCAAAACCGATTCAAGAATAAAAAGAATAAATAATCCTACTATTAAAAAAATTAAATTGGTAGTCATAAATTGATTCTAAAAGTAAATAAAGATAATGATGATACATCACAAATAAGCTGAGAATATCTCAGAAATGCAAGAGTGATTTAACAATAGGGAACAGGTACATTTCATTTACTACATAAATCAACTCAAAAAGTAAAATTAAGTGATTATCTCAATAGCTGCAGAGAAGGCATTTAGTCAAATTCAAAATTCATTTGGGATTTTTAAAGTCTTAGAAAATGAGAATAAACTAAAAACAGTCATAAGTTGATGACAGGTGCCTACTGAATATTTATAACATATTGGTAAATGTCAGAAGCACTCCCTTTTACACTAAGAACAAAATTAAAATATCCACTATCGCTGCTTCCTTTTAACAGTGTACTGGAGGTGCTCCCAAGGACAGAAGACAAGAAATAAAAGATATACAAGGCTGGGCTTGGTAGCTCAGCCTATAACCCAGCATTTTGGGAGCCCGCAGGTTCGAGACAAACCTGGGCAACTTGGTGAGACCTCATCTCTACAATAAATAAAAAATTAGCCAGATGTGGTAGTACGCGCTTGTAGTTCTGGCTACTTGGAAGGCTGAGGCAGAAGGATAGCCAGAGCCCAGTGAGTCAAGGTTGCGGTGGCCATGAGCATGGCACTGCACTCTAGCTTGGGCGATGGAGTGAGACTCCAACTCCAATTCCAAAAAAAACCAAAAACCAAAAAAACATATACTAGGGGGACCCAAAAAAACCTGGAATTCTCTTTTGGAGGACGAGCCCCTTATAGTACACTGAGAATTTGTTCCTTCACATCAAGTCGTCAACTCAAGTTTTTATCTGAAAGTTTTGAGAAGGTTGCATCACAATTTGCAAAACAAACATCCTGAGTTGTGGCAAATAGGTGACCAGTTCTTCCACCATGACAACACACCTGCCCATACTGTACTGCGTATTTAGTAGTTTTGACCCCAAAATGGCATGACCCCTGTGGCCCACCCTACCTATTCACCCAATCTCGCCCCAACCGACTTGTTTTCCCTGATGAAAAAAGTCCTCAGAGGGAAACATTCTCCCAATGTGGAAGAGGTGAAATAAAAATGGCAGAAGTGCTCAACGGCATCCAAACTGATGAGTTCAAAAACTGTTCTGAGCAGTGAAAAAGCATTTTGAGCCACTGCCAGGCCATTGTGGCCACTGCCTTATTAAACTCTGGTGTGGCCATGCACTCTTTCAGCTATGGCTGTCACCATGTTTCCTGGCTTTGGCCCACTTCCCTACCCTGGGGAGGTGAATCTCCTCTTTCTTTCTCTAATTTACTTTTAAATAAATGATATTTTCTAATGTAAAAAAAAAAGGAAAAGCATCTTGATAGATGAACTGCATCAAACAGAGAGTATTGGAAGATGACTGAAGTTTAAATATGTAAGAACAAATACACAATTTTTAATAAATAAATTCCATATTTTGGGGACTTCTCCATCATAAAGGAACTAAAAAGTTAAAGGGGAAAAAAAAAAAAAAAAGAAAATAGGTTCCATAGGCTTAGGAATTTCTAGGAATGAGAGTGCGTCTCAGGTCATAAGGGAAGCTTAGACCCAAATACCAGAGAGATCAATAATGGATGTTACCTAGAAGGCAAAAATGTCTTAATGGTTCTATTGTTAATTAACAATGTTATTTTGGGCAAAATTCTCTACTTTGATGCTAATAATAGTACCTATACCCCATGAGATTGCAGAACCTGGTATACAATAACTGCATACAATTAAATGTTAATGTAATCCTAAAGTCTGTGTTATGGAATCAAACTATTATGGAGTTTATCAGGAAGCACAGTACTATAAAGATATATTAGAAGTCAAGTGATGTTGGGTCTAATTCTAGTTCTGCAATTAACCAATGATGAAATCTTGGGAAAGTTACTAATTTTCTTTTCAGGGCATTACTTTGTGTGCATTACGAATGGCAATATGTTTTTCAGAGACAAATTAATGGCAAAGGAAACAAATCACTTTTATATCAAATAGGCAATCTAAAGACTTAATCCTCTCAATCCTGTTCTACTTTAAAAAGATATTTGTACTGATCTTCCTAAGACTATCTTAAAAATTGGGAACTTCAATACTTGAGACCATTGGTTATAGATAAGATATTAATAATGAAAAACCTGTAAAATCTTTTAACTGATTAATATCGAAGAGTCTTTAATAACAGAGTATGGTGTTCAAACTCAACAACTTTAATCTCAGAACTCCTTCAGTAAGATGCAATTGCTATCAGTTATTTTAAAATTTCCCAGTCAATATGAGCCAACTCAAGATTATCTTAGATACATAAAGCATTAGTGACAAACTTTTTTCCAGTTCTTTTAAATTTCCATATAAATCATCATGCTAATTTACCTTTAGAATTTCTAAAAGTTCGATAATCTCTTTTTAAGAAAAAGATACAATGTATCGATTTCAAAGTCTTCCAGCAAATAACAGTCTTCTGTTGGGAGAATTCTTTCTTGGAACTTCAGTCACAAATGTAAATTCTGAGTTCTTCTGCAGTGTCCCAACTAGCTGAGACATAGAATTACTTCTGATAAATATAAGGTTAAACCCACATATACTAATACCAAGTCAAGAATTCCTCACATAAGACTATATAATAAAGAGATGAAATATACTTTAGTCCAACTTTTCATCTTACAAATCAGGAGCTGATAAATGATATAGCCTGTGGGCCAAATTCAGCCTATTACCTATTTTTGTAGGACCCACAAGCTAAAAATGGTTTTTATGCTTTTAAGTGACTGAAAAAAAAAATCAAGAATATTTTTGATATGAATTTCACATTTCAGTACACATTAAGTTTTAATGAAACACAGTTACGTCCAGTTCATCCACCTATTGTCTAAAGCTGCTTTCCAGTTACAAGGGCATGATTTAGTAAGTGTGGCAGACTCTATTACTCATGAAGAGTAAAATATTCAAGTTTTTCTGGGAGGGGTTGGGGGTCTCACTTTGTCACCCAGGATGGAGTAGAGTGCCACAATCATGGTTCACTGCAGCCTTCAGGCTTGGGTAATCCTTCTACCTCAGCCTCCCAAGTAGCTGGGAATACAGGCTGCACATACACCACCATGCCCCCCTAATTTCTTGGGATTTTTTTGTAGAGATGAGGTCTCACTATGTTGCCCAGGCTGTTCTCGAACTTCTGAGCTCAAGCAATCTTCCCATTTCAGCTTCTGAAAATTCTGGGATTACAGGCATGAGCCACTGTGTCCGGCTTATCTAGTTCTCTATAGAAAAGTTTGCAGATCCTGTTATCGGTAAATCAACCTAAGTCTCAAAGAGTTGGTACTAAATAAAAACCAAGTCTCATGAATTCCATTTCAAGGCTCTTTCTTTTACATTTCACTCTCTCATTTAATCATCTATGTACTGTATTCTAAATTTCATCTCTACTCACTTTGCATCTCTATATTCTTCCCAACAGCATTTAAACAGGTGCAAACTTCATTATTTAAAAAACAAAATAAAATTTACCAAGGTCATATTTGCCCTTATCAAACTCACATTCCACTGCCTCCTCAATCTACTTTACCACGTCCATTACTCTACCTAAACAGCAATCTTCAAAGTCATCAATGATTCCCACATCAGTTGTACTCTCATGAATGCATTTCTGGATCATTACTTGGCCTCTCTATGATGACACTCTTGACCAATCTATTCTTGAACTAACACTTTGCCTGTCTTCTGTGACATCATAATCCTGATTTTACAGCTATTTGCAGGCTAATCTCTTAATTATTCAACTTTTTGGATGGGTGTGGTGGCTCAAGCCTGTTAATCCCAGCACTTTGGGAGGCCAAGGTGAAGGACTGTCTGAGCCCAGGGGTTCGAGACCAGCCTGGACAACTTGGCAAGACCTTGTCTCTACAATAAATAAAGAAATTAGCTAAGCATGGTAGCACAAGCCTGTAGTTCTGGCTACCTGGAAGGCTGAGGCAGAAGGACTGCCCAAGCCCAGCAGGTCGACACTGGGGTGACTGTGAGCATACCACTGCATTCCAGCATGGGCAATGGAGTGAGACTACGACTCAAAAAAAATTTTTTTTTTACCTTTCCCTATGTGTTCTCTATTATTGTTTTAACTCATTTTTACTTAGAAAAATATCTGTAAAATCTTATTTTGTAAAGATTTCACCAAACTTACTTTATAAGCTTGATAAATAGAAATAGAACTTGTGGTTTTAATTTGCATTTCTTTCATTACCAGTAGGGTTGAATTACTTTATTTTTTCTGTGAGTTGTTGATTCTTATCTATTTGTCCATATTTTTCTATAGAGATGGTGGTATTTTAGTTAATGATTTGTAAGGATTCCATATATAGAGAAATTACTTTTGTCTGTCATATGTATTTCAATATTTTTGTCTTTTAATGTTATTTATAGCATCTTCCTCCCAGTGGAAAACTTGAATGTTTGTGTAGTCTAATTTTTCAATCTTTTATTTTTTTTTGAGATGAAGTCTCACTACTGCTGCTCAGGCTAGTCTCAAATTCCTGGGCTTAAGCACTCCTCATGCCTCAGCCTTCCGAGTAGCTGGAATTACAGGTACATGCTATCATACTTAGCTAATTTCTGAGTCATTTATTAGACTTCATCACCAGTAGTGTTATGAGTTCAAGTTTGGCCATATTCTCATCAACATTTGACGATGTCAGACTATTTTTTACCAACCTAACAGGTGCAAATGATATCTCATTGTGTTTAGGTTACATTTCCCCGATTTTTTTGATGAGATCGATCATCTACTGAGTATATTTATTGGTTATCTGTGTTTTCACATCTGTGAAATACCTGTTCAAATTTTTTTACTCAATTTTCTCTCAAAAAATTATTTAAGTATTTGCAAGAAATCTTTATATGAGATACTATCTTTTTACCAATTATACTTGTTGCAAATAATTCCCTAGTTTTTAAACTTGTTTCTTCAGTCACTAAAACAGAAATGTTTAACTTTAGTCAAAATTATAACTATTTTTCTTTGTATTTTGTACTTTCTTTTTTGCTTTGATCAATTTTAAGAAATAATTCTCCCCAAGGTCATAGAAACAATCTCATATATTCTCTTCTAAAACGTTCATAGTTTTGTCTTTTATCTTTAAATCTTTTTTACTCTGCCTCAAATTTATTATTTGTCTAGGGTAAGAAATAAAGGATTAGTTTTCCATATGAATATCAAACTGTGCTAGCATTTACTTTAACTGCTCCTGTTCCTGCTTATCTGTGAAAAATCAACTTTCCATATATGCATGAATTCTGGGCTCTCTCCTCTGTTTCACTGGTGTTTTTCTGCATTCATGCATCAACCCTGCACTGTGAAAAATCTTGATATAATTTGGGCAAAAAACAAAAGAAAAAACCAATCTTGTTTTCCCATAGCATTTTTTGTGTTTACATGCAAACTTTAAACTAGGTTTATCTAATAACAGATCTTATTTAGGCTTTAATTGGAATTTCATTGAACCTAGTGACCAATTTAGGAAGAAATTGCATTGTTAAGTTAGTCTTCCTTCCTGTGAACATGGAACTTTTCTTCACTTATTCACATCATTAATGTTATTTCAATAAAGTTTTATAATTCTTGTCCTATAAGGATTTTTACAGTTTTTGAAGTATTTATTCTAAGGTACTTCATAACTTTTACATTACCATATATGGTATCTTTGAAAGTTACATTTTACTCACTACTATGTTTAAAATGATGTTGATAATGACAATAAAAATGACTAATACTTATATATAACACTCAATAGGTACCAGATACTTTTCTAAGTGTTATAGATATACAGATCAACCCATTTATTCCTCACAATATCCCTATGAGATACTCGTTTTAAATTAGAAAACAGAAGTGCAAGAAAGTTAAGTAATGTGGCCAAGGACACAGCTAGGAAGCGCTGAATCTGGAATTCACAGCCAGGCAGCATGGCGCCAGTGAATGCACTCAATTTCTAGGTAAACTGATTTTCAGTGAAATCAATTTCTACATATTGACTATCCAGCAATCTTGTTAAGTTCTTAATTCTTATAATTTGTCTTCATAAACAATCATGTCCTCTATGAATAATAAAGGTCAGTATAATAATGACTTACAGTTTTGTTTCTTTCTGATTCTCATACTATTTCTTTCTTTCATTTAGAATAACGTTGAATATAAGTAATAGTGGCAGGTGTCTTGATTTTGCCCCAGATTTTAAAGGGAATGTCTCAAATCTTTTGCAATTTAATATGATAAATTCTATCTTTTTAGTAGACATGCTTTATCAGGTTCAATTGTCCTGGGTATAAAATTCCAGACTGCTATTTTCTCCTAGCACTCTGAAGATATAATTCTGTTACTTACTGCCATCCACTGTTTCTGTTAAGAAATCACCCACAATCTAATTGTCATTCATTTATCAGCAATCTTTTTCTCTGGAAGCTTTTAAGGTCTTCTTTGTCTCTGGTGTCCTGCATTTTCACCAAAATATTCTAGGCTAAGTACCTCATGAACTTCTAATATCTAAGGTTTGGTATCTTTCAACAATCACAAGAAATTCTCAGAAACTTTACCTATATTAAATACTGTTGTGGCATTGTTCTGGTTCCTTAATATAGAACTTCTAACTTCTATGCTTAAACTTCTACCTTTATTCTTCATGTTTCTTAACCTCGCTTTCATATTTTAAAAATTGTATTGTTTTTACCATAGCTAACTTCTGGTTCACAGATTCTCTCTTCAGAAGACTGAGGTCTAATCTGCTGCCAGCCCACTGAGTTTTTAATTACAGTTATTACTATTTTCATTTATAAAGGCTATAATTGGTTCTTTTAAAAATCTCGGGCCTGGCATGGTAGTTCACACCTTTAATTCCAGTGCTTTGGGAGGCCGAGGCAGGAGGACTGCTTGAGCTCAGGAGTTTGAGACCAGCCTGGGCAACACAACAAGACCCTGTCTCTACAAAAAAAAAATTAAAGAATTGGCCAGGCATGGTGGCATGCACCTGTAGTCCCAGCTACCCAGGAGGCTGAAGTGGAAGGATAACCTGAACCTGGGAGGTGAGGCTGCAGTGAGCCAAGATCATGCCACTGCACTCTACCCTAGGTGACAGAATGAGACCCCCTACTAAAAACAAACAAAAACCCCTGTTTTTTCTCACATTTTAAATCCCCTCTCATTGTTTAAAAATATTTTGTATGTAAGCTGAGTGGGATGGCATGCACCTGTAGTCCCAGCTTCTTGAGCAGCTGAAGTGAGAGGAGTGCCTGGATCCAGGTTCAAGGTTATAGTGAGCTATGATTGCACCTGTGAATAGATGAATAGCCACTAAACCCCAGCAACACATCAAGAACCTGTTTTGTTTTTTCTTTAAAGTGTATTTGATAACTCCAACATCCTTTTTTTTTTTTTTGAGTTGGGGTTTCACTCTGTCACCTAGGCTGGAGTGCAGTGGTGTGATCACCACTCACCACAGCCTCGACCTCCTAAGCTCAGGTGATCCACCTGCCTCAGTCTCCTGAGTTATAACTACAGTACGTGCCACCACATCTGGCTAATTTATTTTTATTTTTAATAGAGATGAGGTCTTGCTATGTAGCCCAGGTTGTTCTTGAACTCCTGGGCTCAAGCAATCCTCCCACTTTGATCTCCTGAAGTGTTGGTATTAAAGGTGTGAACAACTGCACCCAGCCAATTCTAACATCTTAAGTCTCATAAATCGAATTCACTATTCTATCCTTTGTGTCATCTTTTGCTTCTGTATTACGTCCTGTATGACTGATATACATTATTTATTTATTAACGTATTTTCGTGATTCATATTCCTTCAAGTTTGGAATAGACATAAAGACAGACATCTAAACAAATAAAATAGAATAAAGTCCCCCAATTAAACACTCACATATATGGTGAGATGATGTTCCACAAAGATGCCAAAACCATTCAATGGGAGAAAGGACAGTCTTTGCAACAAACAGTGCCAGGAAAACTAGAGATCAATGTGCAAAATAATGCAGTTGAACCTTTAAAACCATGTATAAAAATTAACTCAAAATGAACCAAAGACCTAAAAATAAGAGTTAAAATTATAAAACTATTGAAAGAAAATATAAAGGAAAAGCCCAATGTGAAGGCATTGAGATGGGGCCTTTAGATGGTAATTAGGTCTTAAGGGTGGCACTTTCATGAATGTACCTTTATAAAAGGAGACTGCAAAGACCTCCCTCACTCCTTCCATCATGTGAGAATACAGTGAAAAGACAGCTCTCTATGAACCAGGAAGCAATTCTCACTGAATACAGAATCTGGGCCAGCACCTTGGGCTTGGAGTCCCCTCTAGAACTGTGAGAAGTAAATTTCTATTGTTTATGAGTTACCCAATTTGTGGTGTTTTGTTACAGCAGCCTGTGCACTAAGTCACAGGATTTTTGGAAGATCTCCTGCAGGTGAGTCTGAACTAATCTTTAGTCAGCAAGAACACAATTAAGAGGATTATGATCTGTATGATAAGAAGGAAAGAGGCACATACCAAAAAATATATATAGCATAATGATCCAGAGGTTAATGTAAATTTATGTTGTTTATGAATTATCCAGTTTGTGGTATTTTGTTACAGCAGCCAAAGCAGACTTATACAGTACTCAAATAAATATTTATTATCACAGATAAATAGTTATATATTTCAAATGTATTTCCACATGTGATGAAATACACACATTCTTCATGTATCTTTTTATTGCTAAGTTTTTAGGTTGATGCATAGGTTTGTAGCGTTTGTTTTTGGCATGGCAACACTTCAGTGTTGGGAGTTTATCATTTGTCATTTGGAGTGACAATGCTGTGCTTGTGAGTATACCTTGCATTTTGCAGATTTGAAGAAAGTTAGTGTTGTCTGTGGGCTAAAGAAGATGGAGTGTCAACCCTTCTGACATATTCATCTGTTTGCGTTTAACAGAGGAGTAAAGGCAGTGGAGACATTGGTGCCATGTATGGGGAGAATGCCATTCGGGAAAGCACAGCAAAAAACAGTTTTGTTGTTTCAAAGAGGGCCTCTTTGACCTGAGTGATTCTCCATGTTCAGGAAGACTACCAGGCTTTAATGAAGACCATTTAAAACAGTGGAAAAAGCTCTTTGATAAACTTATGCATCAACACAATGTTTATAAAGCAACTGTAAAACAGGAGAGTTTACTTAAAGTGAGTTGAAAAAATCAACACAGTATTATAAGTAACAGCAGTAGCAAAGCCATTATTTGAAATACTTACCACTATTCGAGGGTATCTAGCATCATACAGTTATAATCAGGACTCAGTCCATACATGAAAAATGATATGGGGATATCTATTAAAGAAAAAGAAACATGTAGAGAATTATGGTCAGAAGCTCCCTCCAGAATTACCTCCTCCTTGTCCTCTCTATTCATTTTTTTTCCTCCTGATTTCTGCCTCCCTTTCACTCCTGTTTCATTTTGGGAGAGGGAGGTGTCTATTTTCTGCATATCTCTGTTCTTTTTCTCTCACACCCTTCCATTTTCTCTTCTTTCACTCTTTTCTCAGTAAGTTGTTCTTTTTTCTCTTCCCTTCAGTACATTCTTATCTACTGTTCACAGTTCCACTGTTAGCTCACTAATCTAGTGAGAGAAAACAACCTGTGACATAGCAGAGGAGCTCATGCTAGTGTTTTTACATAAAGCACAAAACACTGAACACTAAATAAAACCACCGCTTTATGCCAAAATTTTAATTAACAATCATTGTAAACAGTTATGTTGTGTGCTATACATGGTATAGGTACTTTATATAAAATATTTCATTTTATCTTCAAAAACAGGCAGTAGTATTCTCATTTCAGATGGGAAAACCAAGACTCACCAAGTTTAAAAAACTTTTATGTCTTTATTTCAGGATAACACCTTTGATTACAAGGTGCATCTATATGATTCTAACTTATATATTAAAATGCTATGCATTTTCAAGAAAATATATTTTTATTAGTGAAACATCCAGCAAAATTTGAGATTTACCCCAAATTCTAGATTTGTTTCTTTTTACCAAGTGTCCAAAAAAGTCAAAAAGTATTTAAAGCAATGTAGATAAATCTTTGAAAAGAAAATGTTTTAGAGCATTTACGAACTTTGTATATAAACATCATTTTATTCTTTACTGATTTATTTTGCATATGTTTTACCCAAGTGCTTTAATGAACTGTCATTGCCTAAGAGACCCAAAAAAAGTAAAAGTAGGAAATATAAAGAAATAATCAAGGGAAAATATAACCATGTAACACTAGGACAGTGAGGATGAGAGACTGGCATAAAAAATAAAATGCCAAATAATTTGGGAACTGGAAATCCTGACAGTAATGGTCAATCTCTCACTGGCATTCACATGAGGATATGAGTAATGGTATGAAATATTTAGTAACAACTACATGGGTAACGTATACATTTGGAAATTGATGACTAATAATATTTGCACATGTACTATAATTACAGTGAGTTAAAAGACAGTTTTGCCAGATGCGGGGGCTTACATCTATAATTCCTGCACTTTGGAAGGTTGAGGCAGGAGGACTGCTTGAGCCCAAGAGTTCGAGACTAACCTAGGCAATAAAAAAAAAAAAAGAGACCTTGTCTCTATAAAAAAAATTTAAAAATTAGCCTGGCATGGTGGTGTGCACCTGTAGTCCCAGCTACTGGGGAGATTCAGGTAGAAGGATTGACTGAGCCCAGAAGGCTGTTGAGGCTGTGGTGCACCGTGACTATGCCATGGCACTCCAGCATGGTTGACACAGTAAGAACCTGACTCCCCTTCCAAATAGCAAAAAAGATAGTCTTTTAAAAAGTTTTTAAATTTTATTTTTAAAGTGTGGGGTACAATTCAGGGTCATGTATACAAATGGTCATTATGCAGGTACCCTATTTGGTGAGGTATGCTCCCTCCCTCCTCTGGCTGTTTTACACTACTGTCAATCCTTTCTTATAGTATTATGATAATTGTTCAAGGTCTGCTTATGAGTGAGAACATGTAGTACTCAGTTCTTTGTTTCTGTGATAGATCACTCAATATTACAGACTCAAATTCTATCCAAGTTGCTGCAAAGTACATAATTTTGTCCTTCTTTATGGTTGCATAATATTCCATCATGTCTATGGGCCATATTTTTTTATCCAGTCAAAAAGATTATTTTTAAGTCAGTACATGAATAAGAATCTTTGAAGCAAATTTGTAAATTAACACAACTGCCATGTATAAGAGAGAATATATATTTTGATTGTGAACGTTGTTCATGGAAGGATACCAACACAAAGATAATTGCACAGAGCTGTCCCAAACTTTCTGAAATGACAAAAAATTAGCAAACAAAATACCTGCAATAGGAAAAAAAAAGTTGGCTATGGGGACACTGAAATTACAATGTACCACTAACCACTCTGTTTTAACAAAGAAGGTACTGATTTGGTAAACCTTTTCACAATTCATGGGAGATATTGTATTAAAAGAAAAACTCAAAACACTCTTTAATACTGTCTTCTCTACCAGAAGCTACCTAGTAGAGGAACTATGAATTTAATCTGCAGGAGATTTAATCTGCACAGGAATGTATGCGTTTTTATGAGTACTGTTGAAAATATTTAACAAAAATTTTTATTAAGTATAATTTTGTATGAATTGATATTCCAAATTTTCATCTTTAAAACTACTCATTTAGCAAGGAAAAAAAAGCTTATAAAAAGTTTGGAAAAAAGCCTGGATTTCATCTCTTTTTAACTTCTGTTTCAGGAGATAGTAAGGTGTGTTACACAATAGGAAGTCAAGTGACAATGAGTAAGTCTACAAAAACTGTGTTTAGCTGTCGGAAAAAATTCCAAAAGAAATGGCAATCTCCCATTCTTTAGAAAACTATATGGGAGGATCAAAAAAAAAAAAAAAAAAGAAAGAAACAATTTCAGCTTAAGATAAACAAATAACGTATGTGTGGGTATAAAATTATATTGGAAAAATTAAGCAAGCTTGAAAAATTTCTGTGCAGAGAAATGAAGTAATCACTGTGGAACTAGTTAGGTAAAAATCTACTCCATTCAAATTCAACTATTTAGACTCATCATTGTCACCCATAGCTCATAGTTTACCAGGTCTGCTCTTGGTGCTGTACATTTTACAGGTTTTGGCCAATGTGTAATGACATGTAGTCATCATTTCTGCTCTTGGTACTGTACACTATAGGTTTTGGCCAATGTATAACGACATGTAGCCATCATTTGAGAATCCTGCAGAACAGTTTCACTCCTCTAATGATCCTGTGTGTTCTGCCCATTCATCCCTCCCACATCAGTAAACTCTGGCAACCACTAATCTTTTGAGTCCCTTTGGTCAAGCATCAAGTTGAGGTTCCAGGTCTCCTTGCTGATTTTTTGCCTCAATGTTCTATCTAGGGTTGTTAGTGGGGTATTTAAGTCCTCAGTTATGATAGTGTTGGAGTCAATACCTTTTCTTAGTTTATCTAGAAGCTGCTTTATAAAAGTTAGTGCTCCTATGTTGGGTGTATACGTGTTTAGGATGAATATTTCTTGTTGATGGATTGAAAGTTTTATCATTATGTAGTGACCTTCCGTATCTTTTTTTAACTTTTGATAGCTTAAAGGATATTTTGTCTGATATTAAGAATGCAACTCCTGCTTTCTTTTGTGCTCTGTTCACCTGAGCCAGTTTTTAAAGAATAAAAAAAGTATTATGTTGAAAGAAAAGATCTTTATTGAAAAAAAGAAAAGATCTTTATTGAAAAAAAGAAAAGAGACAGGATCTCACTATGCTGCCCAGGCTGGTCTTGAATTCCTGATCCCAAGTGATCCACCTGCCTTGGCCTCCCAAAGTGCTGGGATTACAGGTATGAGCCACTGTGCCAAGCTGAAAGAGAAGATCTTAACAGACACCTCAGGAATATGGAAAGGCACAGAATCACGAAAAAATACTGCTTAGCAAACTTGTTATCTAGGCATATCCTACACTTTTTAATTATAGATACTGGCTATGCAAGCAGTGGGAACTAACAAGCATATTAATGAAATCACCTCTATTTCTGGTCCAATGAAATAAAGGCAGTGGTTCTC
Organism: Carlito syrichta; assembly: GCF_000164805.1. Lineage (NCBI taxonomy): Eukaryota > Metazoa > Chordata > Mammalia > Primates > Tarsiidae > Carlito > Carlito syrichta. The sequence continues at coordinate 205,458 of NW_007034747.1, forward strand.
AAATTGTGGTCCCTAAAACAGAAGCATCAGCATCACCTGGGAACTTGTAATCTTCTGGTCTCACCCTTGACCTACAGAACCTAGGCTTTGGGCCCAGAAATGCATGGTCTGACAAAGTTCTCCAGGTGATTCTGCTGTAATGTAAGTTTGAGATTCACTGGTCTAAGATAATTCTGAGGAAAGAATCCAATCAGGTACATAAGAAGTGGTCCCTCCCCCCACTTAAAAAAAATTATCAGCATCTCTTTTAAGCAGGTATCACTATTAGGGAAAAGAAGTATTAGTAACTGGGAACCTCACTTTCAGGGTTAATGCTCCTGCAGAGGAGAAAACCCAAAGATTTAAAAAAACGTGGTTTTGCTTTTTAGGTGGGGAGAAGGGAAAGGTAGACATTCATTTAACAAATATTTATCCAGTGGCTACCTTGTTTCAAGCATTATGCAAGAAGGAAAAACAAGGTAGGAAAAGAACTATGAAGGTTACCAACAACGTTAACCTTGGGCGCCATTCAATGCAGTACTAATAACAGAGGCTGCCAATTCCTGGAATACGAGTATCCAACAATACCTATATGAGTAATAAAGTATTTATACTGAAGAAACAGACAGGCAAAGTAAAACCCATGACTCACTCCTCATGATCAAGGGGGTTAGTGGTTCTCAAATTTCAGTGAATATTAAAATCATCTAGGGGGCTTATTAAAACAAAGATTATTGGGTACCACCCTCCAGAATTTCTAATTCAGTATGTCTGGGCTGAGGCCAAAGAATTTTTATTTCTCATCAATTCCCAGGTGATGTTGATAGTGGAGGGACCACATTTTGACAACCACCAGTCTAGATAATCAGGCACAATCAAATTTTAGCAACCGAGGAAGGAAAGCTCTCAGGATTACCAGTACATTTCTCAGAGCACTTATGTTTACTGCATAGATTTCTGTTGCTCAGAGCAGAGAGAACAGGCCAAGAGAGAAATTATGTGTTTAAACTATGTTTAACTATTTTATTGCAATAATACATGTCTAGTTGTCCATGTTGAATCAACCAATCTCAAAAAGATGAGTTTCCCAAACTAGAAGCAAAAACTAGTACTCAAAATTTCCATGATTTTGTGGTGACTCAGAAATTCTAATTTGTTTTAATGACCTGTACTAGCAGATGTATTTCTCTACAAATTTGGGGCAGGTGCTCCTCTAGGTCTAAGGAAGATCCTGTATCTATCTAATTATATAGTCAAATGTAATTATATTGTCAAATTTCAAGTTATTTAAAAAAATTTACATGTTTAAAAGACTATCCCAAGAGCCTAGCTTATGGGAAGGAGTAGCTTCCAGTCCAGCTACTTTTCATCAGGGAAACATTAAAGTTAACGGGCCTCCAGAGGTTAGGGCTCCCTTGGTTTTTTTCCCTTTGGAATCTATGAACTGTGTTAAAAATAGATCAAGTTCCACAAAAAGGCCAAGGTCATCTTGGCTACAAAGAAAGGTGATAAACAGCTCAACTCTTCACTGAATCGATCCTCATCTTAGTCCTTCCTTCCACCTTCTCAAATACATGAGTTCTAACTGGCTTGACTGAAACAGATCCACTTTACCACTAGTAAACTATAACCTGCAACCTGTTCCACAACAAGGAAGATTACCTGGATTACCTACCCCTCTACATATCAGCATTGTTTTGTTTTTGAACCCAAGTATTAAATATAATACATGCCTTCCTCTAAGTTACTGTATTAAGAACATAGCAATAAATAAATAAATAAACAAGAACAGCAAGAAAGTCACCATCTTGTCTGCTTAAAGCAATTTGTCTTCCCTATGCAGACAGAAACACAGTGATGACTACCTGGCCAAGATCCTGGAAATTAGATATGCTGCTAGAAGGGTGTGAAGTATGTAAATTATTCATGTCACCAAGGCTGGGAAACATGAAGATAGATCAATCAATCAGCATACTCCCAAATTGAGTACATTTTCCGCTCAAACAGATGGAATGTATATGCAAACAGAGTTGGGAATTGTCATAAAAGCACAGGGTAAGATTAGTTGCTAATCTATTATGATTATGAGACTTTTTAAAGACATGAGGGAAATACAAAAGAATTATCAAATGATTAAAGATAATGACACAATTTTCAAGGGAATTACCAACATAAAAGTCTTAGAAGAGAAAGAGTAATAATAACACCTTATTTAATGTTTGCAGAAAATGTTATTAGTTTCTTTCTCCAACAACAAAGTAATCTCTGAAATTGGTCATATCTGAAAATTCACACAATTAATTTTGATTAATGTAGGAAAATAACTATATAGGTCATACATTTCTAAGTAGAAATTCATACATTTCTAGCTAGGACTAACCAACAATGAATCAACTTTTCTCCTCCCTCTGGGTTGTTTTCTAGTTAAAAACCACAAGTGTTCCTCAGATTCCCTTTCAATGTCAATGAAGTGCACATGAAGACAGTCCTGCCATTCAAGATGTTCCTCTCATTTAAAAATATTAAGCTATCTTTCTGTGTTAGTTCCAAAGAAGTCAATAATAGTTTCATTTTCTACATCTTGATACGAAACAATCACTGATCACGATTTACCTTTTATGGTCTGCTAAACCTAAAATTTTAAAATGTAGTCTGGGCAACATAGGGAGACCTCATCTCCACAAAAAAATTATTTATTTATTTTTTTTGAGTTGGAGTCTCACTCTGTCACCCGGACTGGAGTGCAGTGGCCGCTCCCAGCCACTGCAGCCTCCACCTGCTGGGCTCCGGCGATCCTTCCACCTCAGCCTTCCAAGTAGCTGGGACTACAGGCATGCGCTACCACGCCCAGCTGATTTTTTTTTTTAATTTATTTATTGTAGAGATGAAGTCTCGCCAAGTTGCCCAGGTGGGTCTCGAACCCTCGGGCTCACGCAGTCCACTCACCTCCAAAAATATTTTTTAAAAATTAGCTGGGCATGATGTTGTGCACCTGTAGTCTCAAATTCTGGAAAGGCTGAGAGAGGACTGCTTGAGCCCAGGAGGCCAAGGCTATACTGAGCTGGAATCATGCCACTGCACTCCAGCCTGGGCAACGGGCCTGTCTCCAAAAAAAAAAAAAGTGTTGCTAAGGTCTGCAAGATTAAAAAAAAAAAGATTAATGACTTAATATTGTAATGAAGTTATGCGCAGAGAAAAACACGGATACATAATTATAATTTCTAAATAAACATCTAATTATGCAGTCTCATGAAAGAGGAAAAATATTCATTTAAAAATTAATTTTTTGTGTATTTATATTAAATCTGAGAAGGTAATAACTAGTAATTAATGTGCGTTCTTATTAATTTTACTATCAAGAACAGATTTCAATATGTCTACTTCTAACATTCATTTTTCTACCTGACTTTAATAACAACAGATTTCTCAAAAATTCTTCAGAAACTGTTTAATCACGCAGTATCTAAAACACTGAAACAAACCTGATGGGGAGTACACCAAGTAGACCAGCTGGAGACTTAAAAGGACTTCAAAGAAACCTATAGATAAAACTTCAGTATTATTGAGTCCCCAGGAGAAAATTAATTGTAGCACTGGTCATAGCACCCTAGGCAGAGAAATGAACTTAACTCTTGTGATGCTATTCTTTAGTCAGACTAAAAATTTTAGTACAACTTTTGGACTGCCATATTGAATATGAGGTGACTAAAACAATAATTTTCAAATTCAGCAAATGTGTAGCAAATAGTTCTGCTCTAAAAAAATTTTAGCATAAGCAGTTCAGACAGACTGTTTTGAAAAGAAAACGATTTGACTTATTCATGCCATTTATCAGAGGTAATAGTTTTGGTGGCAGTTTGGTGAAACCAGACCACCTGATTCCAAATCCAATCTGTCGTTACTACTTGTACAACTTCAGGCCAGTTACCTAATCTTCCAGTGCTTTGATTTATTCATATGTAAGATGGGAAAATATTGCAGTATCTACTTCGTAGGCTAATTCAGTAGCTAATTCATCACTCTCATGCTACATCGACTGGATTAATACACACAACACATAGAACAATGACTGATTATGGTAAACTGCTAAAGAAGTGTTGGCTATTATTAATAGAGCATGTTTAATCAAATAAAGAGGATTCAAACCTCACAGTTTATAATTATCTAACATTTCTCCATTCTTTTTCAAGTAGTTATATTATTTATTGACCTGTGAAGTCCTCTTCTGTTTTAGTCTTACAAGGGAATAAACATATATAAAGTGCTTGTATTTGTACCTCAGATAAACAAGCATATAATAAATTTGGAAAAATTAAAATACTAGGTTTAATTGCTGGGAGTGGGCTTCAAAGAACATGAAGGATATAATTAAATTCTTGTATAGACCCGCCTGGGCAACTTGGCGAGACCTCATCTCTACAATAAATCAAAATGAGCCGGGCGTGGTAGCACGTGCCTGTAATTCCGGCTACTCGGAAGGCTGAGGCAGAAGGATCGCCGGAGGCCAGCGGGTCGAGGCAGAGGTGGCTGGGAGTGGCCACTGCACTCCAGTCTGGGTGACAGAGTGAGACTCCAACTCAAAAAAAAAAAAAAAAAATTCTTGTATATTGACAGTAGAAGAGTGTTGATTAACCAAAATCACTTATCAGGAAATACTTGTTAATTTTCCATATGAAGAAACCAAAGCACAGAAAGACACTAGGTTTAACTGATTGGTATGGACTTGAAAGACACAAAAAATTTAGTTTTCTAGAGAGAAAGATGTATTTGTGGAACTTTTCTCTAAAACTTTTCTTTTGCTATTCCAAGTTGCTTCTTCTTCCTTGGCCAAATGTGACTTCATACAAAACACACCATGAAAGATGTATAAAACTTAAAAATATAATTCTAAGCTCAGAGGGTTTATAGACTTTCCGGACCACCACCACCCTATGTAATTATACCAGCAAAGAATTTGTTGTTGACTTTATAAAAGCTTTCTCTCTTGTTGTTGTTGTTGTTTTAGAGACAGAGTCTTGCTCTGTTGCCTAGGCTGGAATGCAGTGGTACAATCATAGCTCACTGCAGTCTCAAACTCCTGGCCTCAAGTGATTCTCCTGCCTCAGCCTCCTGAGTAGCTGAGACTACAGGTATACACCACCCTGCCCAGCTAATTTATTTTTATGTATTTATTTTTTGTAGAGACAGGGTCTTGGTAAATTTCCCAAGCTATTCTCAAATTCCTGGTCTCAAGCAATCCTCCTGCCTTAGCATCCCAAAGCTCTCTAATTTTAAGCGTGAGACACTGTGCAGGCTTGCTTCCCCCCTCCCCTTTTGATTTGTTCTATTATATTAATGGAGCAAATGTACAGTAATGTTTTCATCTATATATGTTGAGAAAATATTTGCCTATATTTCTTCTTTAAAGATGATGATCCTTTTTTTGCTCATACTTCTTAAGATCCTACCTACATCAAAATGCTTACATGAGCTTAAAACATCTCTCTAAACAAGGCTTTACTAGTTAGTAAGCTTCCGAATGGAGAACACTACCCTATCCAGAAAAGAAGTCATTAAAAGGTATAATAAATGCAGACTCGCAGAAGCAGCAAAGGATTGTTAGTCCAAAACCTATGTGTTTGAGTCCTAGCTCTGCCACTGTACAGCTACTTCAGTTTATAAAACTGAAACATGTTCCTCTGAAAACAACCTCTCAATTTTATTACTGCTTTGTTTTTGGTGGGAGGTGTCTCTCATACTCTTTTAGAATCTGATGGAGCCATATATTTTTTCCTTAAAAAAAATTAATGCAGTCCACACATTTTTGCAATCAGGAGTTTCAAGTAGTCACTAAAATACAAGTATTCTAAGTTAAGAACCTTCTATAACAGGCCAGTCCAATCTGTGACCTGTGGGCCACCTGCGGCCCAGGACAGCTAGTGATGTAGCCCCACAAAATCTTTTTTAACATCATGTGTTTTTTAGTGTTTATTTTCTTCATGACCCCATGTGTAGTTCCAATTTTAAAGTTCACAATCATGCCTTATTCATGATGTTGCTTTCTGGCAGCACATACATTTGTGAGCAGTTGTTTTCAATTAATGAATTAATGAAGCACACAAAGAGTAAAATTTGAACAAACACTTCTGACGAGCACCTTAAGAGAATGAAGAGTTGTGACCACTTCCATCTAGCCAGAGGTTGATATATTAGTTTTACAAAAACAAGTCAAATTTCCCACTAGTTTTAAATTGTTCATTTTTCTAAACTTTATAATACAAATATTAAAAATAAATCTTATTATGTACATACACTAATTACATTACATAATTTATGTGAGGCCCAAGACAATTCCTCTTTACCCAATGCGGCTCAGGAAGGCCAAAAGGTTGGACACCCCTACTCTAGAACGTTGATTAATGTAAAAAATGCCATTTGCTTATCATATTCCCTCTTTCACTTACTTTACAGTCTTGCTGTTCAACTTATAAATGCATCAGTGCTAACAAGCTTATGCTTTTAAAAATGTAAAAGAAATGAAGTTCTGTCTTTACTGGCAAATGTTTCCCCTTGAGGCATGTAAAAGTGAGTAAGTATGCGTAGTTTCAGATTTGCATCCTAACAAGACAGATCTCAAATCAGTGATTTTCTCGATTAGATCACTATCTACAAAAATCCTTAAATTGAATTACAGCAAGTTAATTAAACCTCTCAAAGAAACCTTAAGATATATATATTCCATATCTAGGATCTAAGTGGCACTAAAAAGTTACCCAAAACAATAATTCAGTTTGAATAAGGATTTAATTGTTCACATATATTCATAGTCACACTAGTGAAAACAGTAGCTGCATCTGCCAAAGTCTCAGCTGTTGTAATTAAAGAAAGATCCCTCAGGAGCAGCTAGCTAGCATTTGTCTCAAAGGGCAGTAATTACAAAGGCTTTGCATTATGTGGATTATACATTCCAAGAATACAGAATTGCTACCAGACTTTGGAGACTATCGTAATAAGCAAAGTTGCTCATTAAAGTGATCATCAAATTTACTCTACATATGAGTTTAAAAATTGTCTCAACTTTGCTTTATTATGTAAGTTTACCGCCCCTTGTAAAACAGAGCTATTTCAAAAAGGTTAATTTATGACAATCTAACCCTACTACTACCAGACTAACTTTATAAAACTGGAAATATTTTTGTGTGTAAACCATTTTTAACATATTAAAGTATAAAAATATTTATAAAACTGGAAATATTGCAAAGCAAAAACAAATCACCCTAGAATATCACTTTCAAACATGTTTTTTTAGTTGAACAAAAAAGGTTTTAAAAAAATAATTAAAAAAAAATCTAAGTGGAAAAAAGACAAAGCTATTTTTCACCCTGGTACAATATTTTATAGATTTAGAGGAAAACAAATTCCAACTCTGCAACACATTCAGGAGTTGGAGAGTTCATCAGATTCTATCAGACCTAACAGGATAGCACTTCAAATCCTTTAAATCATCCTTCATGAAGGCAAGATACTTTGAAATAAATGAGAAAGGAAATAGGAACACAGTAAGCAGACTAAAGTAGTACATTTACCAAAAATCATAACTGTCAACTTTCCAAAATTAACATTTGAATACCGCGAAAATAGTGATTGTTTTCTCTAGTCAAAAAATGTTACAATCCAGGTACCATAGATCATCCCTTAGTACAATAAAACATAACTATATAAAGTGTCCAAGTACACTAGTTGATGAGTTGTGCTGAGAGAAAAGTAATCCTCAGGTCCCCTGAAATTCAGTGAAAGCATTATAATTATATTTTAATGGTTGTGTAAACTATTTTTAAATTTTTTGTGTGTAACCCATTTTTAACATATTAAAGTATAAAAATAAAATACAGCTGAGGTATATACTAAAATTGAAATTATCACTTACAGCTAGGGTTAAACTTTCAAAAAGCATAATAAAAGTTATTACGCAGCCGGGATCGGTGGCTCAGCCTGTAATCCCGCACCTTTGGGAGGCTGAGGTGAGTGGATTGCCTGAGCCCGCCGGTTCGAGACCCGCCTGGGTAGGCGAGACCGCATCTCTACAATAAATCAAAAAAATTAGCCGGGTGTGGTAGCGCGCGCCTGTAGTTCCAGCTACTTGGAAGGCTGAGGCGGAAGGATCGCCGGAGCCCAGCAGGCGAGGCTGCGGTGGCCGGGAGCGGCCCCTGCACTCCCGTCTGGGCGACTGAGTGAGACACCAACTCAAAAAAAAAAAAAAAAAGTTATTACGCTATTCTTCCAGTTGGTCAACAAGACTCCTACAGATAATTTGTGATGTCTGCCCAGTTCTATGAATTATTTAATAATTTTTTAAAAAAAGAAAATATGAACAGATATTCAAGATACTTAAACACGCTCAAATTTTGACATCATAATAAGGTAAGGTTCAGATTTTTAAATATCTGTGCAATAATGTAAAGGAAGATTCTGTTTTGTTTTTAAAGTCTGAAAAAGTGAGCAACAAAAAAGAACTGAAAATATCTCTAAATACTGACTTCACTCCTCCAGTTCCTTAACCGCAAATGTTAAAAATGTCCTCTTTTTTCAAGCAGTGATGACATATTTTGAATGAAGCTTAAAATCTTTTTTTTAGAATATACAACAAATTTAACTACTACATGTTCTAAATGTGAACTCAGTAACATTTAAAAACTACCACTTCTATCCCTCCTCCTCATACACACAATTGTCAAAAAGGAAATGAAAAATTTAAATAAGCAAATTATAATGTTGTGCTAGTTCTACTTTATATACTTCGAAACAGTCCCACATCCATCCCCCGCCCCCAAAAGCGAACAGTGCACTTGTAGTGCTGGGGTGCTTCACACTGCACCCGGAGCCCACACGTTTTAAAACTTGGGGGCAACCGTGACATCGTTCAGAGTCTCGGAGTTACCAATAACCTACTCCTTTCCATTCTCTGTACAACATCATCATTGCACATTTTGGGCCACGCAGCCACCACGGCGGCCGTGTGCCTCAAACCCAGCATTCCAAAAGGAGAAATCCAACCCCAAGCGAGGGAAGAAGGGTGGAGACTGCCCTAGGAGTCCCGGGCAGGGATGGGCCTGGGAAGCGGCTCCTATTAAACTACCTGACGGTCCGCAGACGTGTTCTGCACCCACGCCACTCCGCGACCGGACACCTTCCGACAGATTCAACGAATCGAATCAAGAAGCGAAGAACCAACAAGGCGAAGCAGCCTCGCAAACACCTCCTCTCAGCCCTTACAACGGCCAAAGCGCCGGGGACACGCGGCGGCCGCATCCCCGGGCGCGCAAGTCCTCCCGTCCGGCGGGTGGGCCGTCTGGGGACGCGCCCCCCGGG
>NW_007034747.1:215041-219194 GCF_000164805.1 Carlito syrichta
GGGGGGCCTCGCGGCGCCGCGGCCACCCTGGCGGCCTTCCCCGCCTCGCGCTCCGGCGTCGCGAGTCTGGCGTGGGCTCGAAGTTGGGGGTCCCGGAGGGGGCGGGGATGGGGAAACCACGCCCACTCTCCCCCGCCCCAGCAGATTGGGCTCCGCCCCCAGGGAACGCGCGGCAGGCTGTTGGCAGCCCAGAAAGAACGCGAACCGGGCGCCCGGCTTCGAGCCGGCGGCGCCTCGTGGGGGGGGGTGCTCTCGGCGGCTATCGGCCGACTGAGATCTGTGCCTGTTGGGGCCGGGTCGAGGCCACGTCCACGTCCACGGCGAGGTGCCGCCGCCTCCTCAGCTGCAAACGAGGACGTCACGCGACCTCCGTGGCGCTCAGCTCTCAGCACCCGGGCAGAGGGAGCGCGAGCGTGGCAACTGATAGAGCTGGGAAAAGCTAAGCACAGCTCAGCAGCCAGTGCACTCGGGCACTGTTCCATGATGATGTTTTGTACTAAGAGAAAAGTCCTGCCGCGACCCGGAGGCCCACTTTGGGGCCCTGGTTAACAGTCCTCTGAAACGTAGTGATAATTTTTTTTTTTTTTTGAGTCAGAGTTTCACTTTGTCGCGCAGGCTGGAGGGCAGTGGCACGCTCACAGCCACCGCAGCCTCGACCTGCTGGGCTCAGGCGACGCTTCCGCCTCAGCCTCCCAAGTAGCTGGAATACAGACGCACGCCACTACGCCCCGCTAGTTTTTGTGATTTATTGTAAAGACGAAGCCTCGCCAACTTGCCCAGGCTGGTCTCGAGCCACGGAGCTCAGGCAATCCTCTCGCCTCGGCCTCCCAAAGTGCCGGGATTACAGGCTGGGCCACCGCGCCCGGCTCATAGTGAGAACTAAGACTCCTTCCCCTGCAATTGACCTGGAATTGACTGTCTTCTAAACCTCCTGGCCTCCTCCACCACATTCCCCACAAACCTCGAGGTGTCTTCTTGGACCAGTCAGTTCCTCAGAATCCAAACCAGCGCGCGGCTGAATCTCTTCCCGCTGGCTCGTGAAGAAACTTCAGGAACAAAGCCGTGACTCCCAGGCCACGTGCGCACGTGAGGGAGGCGGTGCCGGGAGGAGTGCGCCTGCGCCGTGGGCGGAGCGAGAGGAGGAGCAAGGCGCCCCAGGGGTGTGGCCTATGTGGGAACGGATTCCTTAGATTCCTAAAGTGTACGGAGGCGAACTGTGTGTTCAGTGCGTACTCCATTTACACATAGTAGGCCTTCAACAAAACAGTCATTTGGGGATGACTAGATAATTTAGCTCAAAAGGACTTGGGGCCAGCACGGTAACTCACACCTGTAATCCAGCACTTCGGGAGGTCGAAGGGGAGGATTGCTTGAGCCCAGGAGTTCAAGACCAGCCTGGACAACATAGGAGACCTTGTCTTTACAAAAAATCAGTTGTCATGGTGGTGCGAGCCTGCAGTCCCAGCTACTTGGGAGGCTGAGACAGGTTGATCTCCTGAGCCCAGGAGGTCGAGGCTGCAGTGAGCCATGATCGATCGCGCCACTGCACTCCAGCTTGAGCGGCAGAGTGAGACCCCCACCCCACACCAAAGACTTGAAAGTTTTGGGAGGACGTTATTGATTTCTAGGGGAATGACCAAATCCCGTAGCTAAAACTTGAGCTTAGAACCAGCAATCACATCCACTTTCGGGGATCTGAAGCATCAAGATTTTTAAAAGACACCTTGCATTCAGAAAATACAAGTTCTACTTTCTAGCACAGTTTATGAAAGCCTGATTCAAGGCTGTGTCGATTACAGAAGCCATAACTTCCAGTCCAGTCACTCAGAGATTGAATTTTATAGTTGTAGGTCTGAGAGTCACTGCATCTTTCACTATTTATGGGTAAAGATGTTGGCAAAAGGAGCCAAAAGATGCCCTGTTCCATTTTCCAACAATCAATTGTTATAAGGCAAATTTTAGGTGTACTGTCCAACTGGATTGAAAGAGGAGCTTCAGGGATCTGTGAATACCCTAAATCTGCATGAGAGTGTAAATGTTTGTTTCTTTCATTCTAATATCAATTTAGTGAGAAGCGGTTCTGTAACTTTCATCAGATTCTAGTATCTGTGATACCTCCCTCCCCTAAAACCAGCAAGAACTTCTACTTTATGTTTCTATAAGCCACTGATATTTTAAAAAATTATTTTGTTGTACTTTGTGTGTGAAATAAACAATGTATTATTCCTCTTAATCTTTTTTGACAATAAACGAAAGTTCAAATTTTATTTCTCATTGACCATTATCTCTTTTTTTTCTTTACACCTGTCACTTTATTAATGTCACAAAAATATACATTTTATATTGTGGGTCTATTAAGAAAGATGTGTTTAAATTTTGTTTTTAAAAATTCTGTAGAAGATCAGAGAATTTTAGATACCATTATTGTGAGAGCAGAGCATTTTCTATTTGAATATACAGTATCTTTAATAGAGATTTACATTTTTATAAGTTTAATGATACTGTTCACCATTGTTTTATTTGTCAAGAGAAAAATTCCCTTGATCATTTCTTGTAGGGCTGTTTTACTAGAAATAAACACCCTTGATTTTGCTTATTTTGGTAAGTCTTTATTTTCTCTTATATTTCAAAGGCAGTTTTTCCAGATCTTGTACCAGTGGGTTCATATCTGTAAATTCTGCCTCTGAATTCAATCAATGAGGTGTAAAAATATTTTGAAATCCCAACACGTGGCAGGCCAAGGTGAGAGGATTGTCTGACCCACGGGTGCGAGATGAGCCTGAACAACTTGGCGAGTCCTCGTCTCTATAATAAATTAAAAAATGAGCTGGGCATGGTAGCACATAACTGTACTTTTAACTACTTGGAAGGCTGAGGAAGAAGGATCTCCAGGGCCTACCAGTTCGAGGCTGCGGTGGCCGTTAGCTTGCCACTGCACTCCAGTCTGGGTGACAGAGTGAGATTCCAACTCAAAAAAATAGAAAAAAAAAAGAAGAAATAGATTTTTGTATTCTGTCATCAGGATATTTGTCTGCTTGATGCTGTCCAATAAGCCCAATTTTCTATGTATATTTTACGTTATATTTATTCATTTTGTACTCCTTTCTCAATATTTATAAATCATACGTTTTTAATTTTATATTTTTCTGCTTGTTTATGATTATAATGACCTGTAGTTAATTTTTAAAAATTTAATTATTGTATTTTTTAGCTTTAGTGTTTTTTTGGTTTTTTTTAATCAATATTTTTTATTATGATGTTGTGGGGTACAATTAAGGGTTAGGTATACAAATACGTTTAATTCAGGCACCCTGTTGATAAGAGGTGTTTCCCCGTCCCCAGACATATGTTTGCTACCATTAATCCCATCTCCCCCCCCCATAGTTTCCCACTACTGTCAGTCATTTTCTTATACTATTACATTGGATGTTCAAGGTCCATTATATGAGTGAGAACACGTGATACTCAGATCTTTGTTTCTGTGAGAGGTCACTCAGAATTATAGACTCTAGTTCCATCCAGGTTGCTGCGAAATTCATGATTTTGTTCTTTTTTATGGCTGTGTAGTATTCCATCGTGTATATGTACCACATTTTTTAATCCAGACTTCTTTTGATGGGCAGCATGGTTGTTTCCAGATTCTTGCTATTGTGAACAATGCTGTGATAAACATACGTGTGCTGGTATCTTTTTTATAGAATGATTTGAGGTCTTCAGGGTATATTCCCAGTAGGGGGACTGTGGGGTCATATGGGAGGTTGATATTTAGAGCTTTTAGAAATCGCCACACTGCTTTCCACAGACATTGCACTAGTTTACACTCCCACCAACAGTGTAGAAGTGTTCCCTTTTTGCCATACCCGCTTCAGCAGCTGTTATTTTTTGAGTTGTTGATAATTGCCATTCTGACTGGAGTTAGGTGATATCTCAGTGTGGTTTTGATTTGCATCTCCCTGATGATTAGTGAGGTTGAACATTTCTTTATGTGTCTGTTGGCTGCTCGGATGTCTTCCTTTGTGAAGTGTCTGTTCATATCGTTTGCCCATTTATAAAGGGGTTGTTTGTTTTTTCTTTTCAGCACGTTTGAGTTCCTTGTAGATCCAGGATGTTAAGCCTTTGTCAGACCTGGAGTTGGCAGATACTTTTTCCCAGT
>NW_007034748.1:0-1233 GCF_000164805.1 Carlito syrichta
AAAAAAATAAAAAAAAGCACACATCACAAGGGTATAGCTCGGTGAATTGCCACAGAGCAAACCCACTTCATGATGGGGCTCAGCCCGTATAAACTGAGGTCCCCTTGCTCCCCTCCCAGTCTCCCCCACCCCAAGAACCATTGTCCTGTCAGCATGGGTGGGTTTGGCTAGATCTTGAAACTTATAAGGCAGAGCCATGCTGTGTGTGCTTTCCTGTGTCTGGCTTCGTGGGTAACAACATCATGTTCGGAAACGTATCACAACTTTTCAATGCTGTCGTTCACTCGAGCTTGCGGTTCCCAGGATTCCATTTGTGACTGTGCCTGTTCTCCCCTTCCCTCTTGGTGGGCACTGGGCAATTCCCCATTTGAGGTCTGTAACACATTGTGCTGCCCTGAGCCCCCCTGTCCCTGTCTTGGTGGACACGTGCCCTGTGTTCTCTTGGGGGTCAGTGTCATTGAGATGCTGCCTGGACAAGCTGTTGTAGGTGAAGAACTGCGGACCCACAGGGTACAAGTGACTGTCCCAGGTCACACAGTGCCTGCCCCGGGCCCCTTTGCCCTGAAATCTAGGTAGCTGGCACCGGCCTGGGGCTGATGGGTGGGGGGGCCTGGTGCCGCTAGCCCTCCCAGCCCACTTTGCTCTTCCTGGCCATTCTGTCAGGCAGAGCCCCTGTGGACTTAGGGTTGGTGGCCCCCTCTGTCCCTGGGGACCCTCAGTCCTCCTCTTCCTCCTCCTCTATCCAATGCCCTCAGTCTGCTGGGGCTGGCGAGACCAGTACTTGCTCCAAACCCCAGCTCAGGAAGCATTTGGTGCCCTGTCATACTCCTTGGGGAAGGAGCCGAACCTCTGTGATGGGGGTCTTCTCTATATCCCTCCTCAGTTTTCACCCTCCTTCCTGCAGCTCTAATGGTACCAAGTGACAGATCGACTCTCCTGTAACTCGGGGACGCCAGAGCTCCTGAGAAGATGTCGGCAATACAGGTAATGCTGGGGTGGGGACCTAGGTCACAGGGGCATTCCCACCAGTCCCAGGGGGTGCTTACCACAGGAGAGAGGGACTAAGAAGACCCGCCCCCTTCCCCAACCCTCTGCCCCATGTTTTCAGTGGAGTGATAGTCCAGCTTGCGCTGTCAAACACAGGTCTGGGGGTGGGGAGTCTCAACGGGGAAGGACCCAGAGTTCTCGGGGCAGGTGGGGGAGGGGTCCCAGGCTGCACCGCCCACCTGTCGC
>NW_007034749.1:0-1415 GCF_000164805.1 Carlito syrichta
CTACTCGGAAGGTCGAGGCTGTGGTGGCCAGAAGCGGCCACTGCACTCCAGTCTGGGCAACAGAGTGAGACTCCAACTCAAAAAAAAAAAAAGAGTTATTTATTCTTTAAGCAATTTTGTACTGCCTTCTCTATAGATAATTGAATTTGTCAGGTATGCCTCACTGAGGATGAGATTTACCGTGAAGAGGGGGTGGTTGTTTTTGCTAAGAGTCCCTCAAGCACACTATTCAAAATGCAATTTGCGGTTAGCATGGTGTCACATATGGTATGAAAACCACAGAGTGGTAGGTAGTGATTGGCAAGGGGGTTTGTCAGTCACCTCAACTTAGTTCTTTGGGGCCTTCACCATTCTTTCTTTCCAGATTTTTCTTTCTCGTTTATCTTCTTTTCTGATTACCTATTCTCTGGATCTGGCAATGGGAAGTCATCAGAACTAGAGTAATTGCTGATATGACATCTAACATTGTGTGAGGTATGGCCTCACTCAGCTATGGGAATTAAAATTGGTGTAATGGAAAGACAACGATTCGAAGTCAAAAGCCCTGGGTGCGAATTCTGACTGCGGCATTTCTTTCCCTTTTCTCCTTGGGCAGGTCTCTGTGGCATGGTGAAACAAGTCCGGACTTTGTAGTCTAACAGAAATTTGAAATTTGAATCCTAGTTCACACTTTCTGACTGTGTGACCTTGGGCAAGTTTCCTAACTCTGTTGGAGCTCAGTTTTTTCCTGCATAAAGTGGGGCTGATCATTTGTACCTCCGTGCAGAAAGATTAAATGAAGTAACGTAATTAGAGATCCTTGTACCTTCTAGTCTCTCCCAGTTAATTGAAAACGTTTTCCATTTACCTGTGGAATATGGATAATACAACTTGCTCTACCAATTTCATAAATTTGTGATGTGCCTGTCAACTAAGAGGGTTTGTTTTGACCATGTATTGCAACCCTCTATTCATCCTCGAACACCCTGCCTGAATCACACCTCTTTACCATCCCAGGGAGTCAGCCATGACACGTCCCTCTCTTAGCCCTTCCCTCAGAGTTCGAAAATTGCCTTTCCCACATGAAGCGTTCTGATGTAAGGGTCTAATTCCAAGATTACAGGGAAGTGTGCTTCAGACGTGTTTGTTTTGTGTCTTTTTATTACTCTTGGTGCTACAATATCCTGAGATGCCTCTGTTAGCTGGGGAGTATTTTTATTGCCATTTTTATGTCTCTAAGTCATAACTCATGTGATGTTATGCTGGTTACTTAACTGTTCTGTGCCTCAGTTTCCTTATCTAGAATACAGAATAATATTATTATTGTATTATTATAGCATTATATTTTCACTAATGATAACAGAAACTATTGTATAGGGCTGTATTGATAGATCATTTATTCATTCATTTGCTCATTTATCTATAGTAATTGAGCC